>NW_019739609.1:142494-155269 GCF_002891405.2 Cryptotermes secundus
AGACCGCTCGGCTACCGTGACCGGCAGTGTATAAGAATAATATATAAGAATTCAGTTCGTACCTCACAGGAAACAGATCCGAACCCACGATCCCGGCTTCCGAGCGAGCGAAGACAGTGCATGCCTTAGACAGGTGGGGCTACCGTGACCGGCCTGCACGCAGTTAGATCGCATAAGAAATGAGACTTTCAATTAATTAAGGTAAATCAGATTTACACATGATGACATCAGTGAAACAGAAGTGTTATGTATCACGTTTTGTCAAAATACTTGGAATGGCCTCAACCAAATTTAGGAAGGTCACGATAAAATTAGGTCAAGTCTGTAACGCCTAGTTCATCCACATCGCTACCGTGGTCTGGGCTCTGTCACCTGAGGACAAGTGGATACACAGCCATGAGGATTCTGGTATGTGCTTTCTAATATTTGGCACATTACGGTAGTTTTTAATTAGCATTTAGCATTTTCCTTACCCCTAGGAGAGCTGAAACTCCCAGTATTATAGACCAAACGGTGGCTCCATTTGCTTTACCCTCGCTGAGACAAGGAGGGAGCAGAGAGGGTGTCAGAACCAACCGTTCCTGACGGCGGAGAAGCAAATTTCAGCTATTGCAGGGAATCGAACCATAGTTATTCAGTCTGCGAAAAATCTGTTTACCTGCTTTGCATGAGGACACATGTATATCTTCCTTCCACCTATTCTTCTGATTACCCATCGCATATATATATATATATCCAAGGTCAAGACAGCGTAGTTCATGTTCCATGTGTGTTGACACTGTTACTGAAGAGGACAAATTAGGAGCATCTTAATTTTCTCTTCTATACTTCTCCCTGCAGGCCATTAATGAATCCAGTGCATGTATTTCATATTCTTACAGAAATGTTCTTTCTTTAAGGAATTTCAGGAAACTGAGTCCGGAAAATGTACGTTATAACCAGACACAATGAAATGGAATAGATACTTTTCCTTAACATTTTTTGTTTCGTTCCTTTCCCCTATTAAGATGTTATCTTCATTTCTTTCCTTTGGCGCTACAGTCCCAATTTGGGCCTTGGCCAACTTCCATGAAGCTCTACGTTTAAATTAGGTTTACTAGTTCTTAGACATTCGGCAGGACTCCTTGGTCGAATGATCAGCTAGTCGCAAGGCCTCTACTTTACACAAAAACAGAGGAACTCACACATACATACACAAACACCGAACATCTATGCCCTGAGTGGGATTCGAACCCACGATCCCGGCTTCCGAGCGAGCGAAGACAGTACATGTACTAGACCGCTCGGCTACCGTGACCGGCGTTATATTCATTTAAAGTAAATTTATGTGGTTTTCATTCCCATTCTGGGGACCAGAGAAGTTTCTCAAGTAAAGACAGGTTTATTTATGAGCCAAGTTCCATTTTAAGCAACTTGCGTTGGTTGTATAGGCGCACTTCTTAACTGAAGGATTTGGCGTAAGAACAAGGCACTTGTCGACAAATTAATTTTATAGGAAACAGAAGAAATTTCTAAAATCTTTATGGTTTAAGTGACTAAACCGAATTTTTTTTTTCATAAAGAATTATTTAGTCTGTGCCGGCCGCATGCTTTCTTCAATACTGCCGCGAATAAAAATACCAGTAACCGAGTTTTCTGAAATTTGGTCTTTGACCGGTTCTTGCATCAGTCTCTTCAATTATGCCTAATGACGTGACACGTTACATTGTTCGTTAAGGCTTGCATATGTTAACGCAGCAATATGCATACGAAAGCCAAGAGAAGCTGCGACGTAACTTATTATCAGGGGACCCTCCTCTGATTGACCCGTCAGTTTCTTGCCATGCTATTTCTGACCCGGTGTCTTGTCACGCTCTCAGCTGATTTATATGCCAGGAATGGGACAGGGCGGGCGGGTCTCGTGCCCTCACAGTCTCTGTCAGTGCACTGTTTTGTGCTACGAAATATCTGTGGTTCTCGGACGTACGTCGCAGAGGAATGAAAATATATACAGTGTTCCCAGTTGGGTTTCCTTTGGTTTTATGTCACTTACTGGCCTTTATATGCGAGCCGGGATAGCGCAGTCAGTATAGCGACTGGCTACGGGCTGCACGACCGAAAGGTTGGAGTTCCAGTCCCCGTAGGGTCAAGAATTTTCACTTCTCCATGTTGTCCAGATCAGGACTGGTGTCCACCCAACCTCTTATCCAATGGATACTGGGGCCTCTTTCCCTGGGGGTAAAGCGGCCGTGGGTGAAGCTAACCACTCACCTCCAACTAGTGCCGACGTCAACAAAATGTAGATCCATACATCCACTCCCCCGTACTCCTGCCTGGCATAATCCTTAATTTGTTAGCCACAGGGACACCTTTACCTTTACCGGCCTTCATATTCATCTAACGAAATATTGCTATAAAGTTAGGGCCGATGGGAGGTGATCAGCACTGCTGATGTTGCTGTGGAGCAACTTCTATTTTCTCTTGGGCTATTTAACGACATTTATATACATCATTCAATAGTAGGATGATAGATGAATTGGAAGGGATTCGGAAGAAAACCGTCGAGGACTAACTGAGAAATTGCTCCGGCGTCGCTTTGAGGGACGGAGGAACACAGCAAAGTGCGTCAACTAGAGACTATCCTGTTCGGCAGGTGCGTCCAGTTTCTGCAACACTTAACACAGTTTAGTTTAATGCCCCCGCATGAATCATATCTATGGGTCTACAGTCATTTTGCTGGCTCTTGTCAGATTTCTCAGTTTCTTAATCGGTAGGACTCCTTGGATAAGTGATCAGCCCGTCGCAAGGCCGCTACCAACACACAGGTCAACATAAGCACAGAATAAATCCACACAGACATTCATGCCTTGAGTAGGATTCGAACTCACGGTCCCAACGTTCGAGCGAGCGAAGACAGCTCATACCTTAGGGGGCCCATACACGTACTAGTGTGGCTCGCCAGTCGGCTCGGGTTTCAATGAGCCAAACTCGTCCGTGTGTGGGTCGCCACGATCATACGTGTGTGGTGAAATAAATCAGAGCCCGGCTCCTCGCCGAGCTGGACTCGCGAGCCAGACTTGTATGTGTATGGGCCGCCTTAGACCGCGCGGCCACTGTGATCGGCATATCGGTGATTACCTCACAGTATGCAACTGTAACGACTATATGTTTCGGCCCATGAGGCCTATATGTCGTCATCAGTTGATGTAAACACAATTCCAGCAAAACTAGATCAGTTTTGACTCCATCCCGCAAAGAAGTTTGGTATTTATTTCATAATATGCCAGCGCCTGAACCTTTAATTATTACATATCTCGATCTATTTCTGGGGCAGTATCACTGGCGTAAATACCTTTACAGCAACCCAAACGAACTTATACCCTGTCAAAGGAAAGACAGGCAGTTGGATATTACTTTTGAGATGCCTCGTCTCATATAATAAAATTCATTTTGATAGCAAAATGTTATTGTTTCCTTGCAGTTTATTTTTGGTTTGGTTCCGTAGTAAATTATTTTTACACTTCCTAATAATGACCCATAATTTGGTTCATATATATATATATATAATGGTTATAAAAATAAATTTTGTACTGATAACCGATCTGTGGGCTGTGCTTGCCACATTCCTTCGCGCTGGTTTCTTGCTTGGCTTATTCTGTGACCATGAAGATGGAGGCGACATGTTCCTCCGAAATATTTGTTCACTTTAAATGAACTACCGACGTAATGTCAGACAGAAGTTTTAATAACCGATCTGCTCTGTGTGACGGAGAAAGAATTTGGATTTGCAGATGCTTCGCTGTAGGGCAAAATTCTCTTTTGCGAAAGAGAAGCAGACTCGTAACTACAAAGAGCAGGGTCCTTGTGAAACCTGAAATTTTCTTATCGTATTCAGCAGAACCCTTCCCTATATACCTCTATCTTCTTGCCGTGCGGCTTACTTTCTACTCTGAAGATCGAGACAGCAGGTTCCAGCCATACATTGGTATCTAATCTACTAAACTACACGGTGTCACATCTCATAAGGCCGTAATTTTCATATTGACCGCCACAGATACCTCAGGTCTCACTCCGCAACCCATTGGACGTTGGATTCCCTGCGGTAAGACAAGTTTAAAAGCTGAAATATTTAACTGTTATGGAACATATGGACCATCGCCTATTCTTACCCTATTTTTAATTATTTAAAAGAAGGTTTTTGGTGTTATTTAATTTCCCGCCCACGGAAATTGGACATACATCTGTTCCTGAGTGCAGCACTATTTCTGTTCCCATTGAAGGGCGTGTCTTTTAAAACGAATTTCATTCGATGAAAGATTTCAATTGATTAACGGCTTAACATTCGCTACATTTATAGCGAGAATTGTTTATTCTGTCTGCTTAAAGAATATCCGAACGAAAAGTGGAGACACAGAACAAATAACGCCAACTAAAAATAAATAATCCACATCAGGTGCAATTGTTGCGCGGTCGTTACTTGGCCAGTTAAATTCAGATAACGACTTTTCTTCCTCACTTGCATCAACAACGTACACTTTGTGTACCACAGGACGTTATTATAGTGCACGTAAAGGTCCGCCCCCCTCGCTTCCCGAAACAGTCCAGGCCAGGGGTGAATAACTGCAGGCGGGAAGCTTCGCGTGAAATATTCGGTCCGGCCGGTGACGACGTCAGAGGCCTATGTTTTCCTAGCCTACTTACATCTGCTTGGGAGCGAAGTGGACTTGTGTGTGTGTGTGTGTGTGTGTGTGTGAGCGCCGCAACAAACTTTCAGGCCAATTTGCCCATTTTCATGAAAGCTGATACGCACGTAGGAGTCGGCATAGCGATGAGCTACGAGCTGGACGGCCGGTGTTCGATTCCCGGCAGAGAACAGACATTTTTCTCCACTCCACAGCGTCCATACCGACTCTGGTGTCCACCCAGCTTCCTATCTAATCAGTATTCGGGGCCTTTCCCCAGGGATAAAGCGACCGAAGCGTGAAGCTGACCACTCACCTTCATCTAGTGCCAAAGTAAGAATTGATGGAACTACACCGCCACTCCCCATACTTCTTCATGATTTGGAGTCTGATACGAACATAGTACCAGCAGAGTCCGACCTGCTATGAAGTTTTAGTGAGAAACAAACTCAGAAGAGGCTCACTGCAGACTTGTGTAGAGTAGGTCACAAGAGACGCGAGGCAGAACCTTCATCACGCCTGTGCAGTTTCAAAATGGGGATATTGCTCTTACGACAGTGTTAAAGGAAATGACTGCGGGTGACAGCACAGGATACTGCTGCGTAAAGGGACAGTTTATCTCTCCCAAATCTTCTTGAAGAAACGCCATATATTGCAATAACAGCACCTAAATAAAGGAACATGATGGAAAGGTATACTTAAGGGGGCCAAGTGTTCTCTAGATGCGCTTTGTGGTCTGTGTTCCCCACTGGTCTCGATATTCGCTTGTTACGGGTAAAACACGACTCGTTGCAAAGCTTTTCACGTCCTTCCCCCACTTCAGATTCTTACTCTAACACAGTCGGTAGGATTTCTTGGACGTGGGATCAGTCCGTCGCAAGGTCGCTACCTAACACAAACACAGAATAAAGACAGAGAGACATCCATGCCTTGAGTGGGATTCGAACCCGCGATCCCAGTGTTCGAGCGGGCCTTAGACTGCGCGGCCTCTATGATTGACGCTTTTTACTTTAGAGGTGACTATTGTGAAGATTACTTTTGATGAATTTCTCTTGAAAAATACAATATTCACAAGTGGACCACGATACCAAAGGTAGGATTAAAAACAAAAAGTCATATTCGAATAAAATCAGGATTATAGAAACGCTACAAAATACCCATAATATACTTGCAGAGTCCTGATCATCAGACAAGGAAACCGCGCTCTGGAATATATTCATCTTTCAATAATGAGAAGGAGTCTAACGACACGAAACAAATTCGTTCTAGATCAGCGATGTACAACTGGCGGCCCGCGGGCCGCATCCGGCCCGCGACTTGATTTACTCCGGCCCCCCGCTAAGTCTCAGGTTTATTTTCAAAAATCTTAACTTCACAGCTGTATTGGCATAGAATTCAGTTTTTAATAGTACGTTTCATTAGCTTACAGCATTTTGCAATTGACTGTATACGTTCTTACCGAGTTGGACAGTTCAAACTGTTTTCTAATAACTGTGTTCATGTCATGGAAATTCCAAGTCCCTCAACCCTACTTCTGTAGGGAAATGACACTGAAGGGAAGACCGTAGTGGTGAAGGATTTATGACACCTTCAAAATAGTAACCATTCCCAGCTTGCTCGCGGGGATGGGATGTTTACCGTTTCTCTCAGCATCCTGGCCTTTGTTAAGTGCCAGTTTTAGCAGAAATGTCTCCCAGTTAGTGCGATTTTAGAAAGTGAAGTGTGATTATGGAGTGTGAGAGTAGAACTGTTTTTCAATTAAAATTGTGTTTGAAGTTATTGTAAGTGATACAGCATGTCAAATAATAAATTGAGAAAAGTTGATAGTGAAAATAGGGCGTTCAGATCTGAGTGGGAACATGACTATTTTTAAATTAAATAAAGACCACAAGCCACAGTGTTTAGTATGTTTTCAAGTGCTAGCAGTTTTAAAGGAGTACAACCTAAAGAGGCATTACATGACAAATCATAAAACAGAAGTTCGGAAACACTCTTGTGAATCAAGGAAAGTAGTCTGCGATCAGTTAAAGAAAAAACTTTTCCAGCAGAAATCTCTTTTTACCAATGAAACAAAACAACAAGAAGAAGCTTTGCTGGCTTCTTATTTCGTGACATATGAATTAATGAAAGCTAAAAAAGCGTTAAGTGATGGTGAATTAATTAAGAACTGTGCGATAAAGATGGCAGAAGCTTTCAATGAAAATAAGGTAGGAAACAAATTTCAAACAGTGCCCCTTTCAAAACAGACTGTTACTAGGAGGCTGGAAGATATTAGCAACCAGATATCTAATAATGTGAAAGACATTATCGCTAATTGTTCCTATTTCTCAATTGCTCTCGACGAAAGCACAGATGTTTCGGATACTAATCAGTTGCTGATATTTGTTCGTGCAATTAAGGAAGATTTTACAATTTTCGAAGAGTTGTTAAAAGTGTGCTCTTTACACAGCACAACTAGAGGTGTCGATATTTTTAACGCTGTTAAGAGTGCAGTGGAGGAATTCGGTGGTTTTGAAAAATTGTCCTCCATAGTAACAGATGGCGCTAAATCAATGACAGGGACAATAAGCGGTTTTGTTGGATTTTTAAGACAGAATCAAATTACTGTACCTACCTTGCATTGTATTATACATCAGGAGGCTCTATGTGCCAAATCAATTAAACTGTCTACCACCATGGCTACTGTCACAAAAATTACTAATTTGATCAGAGGAGGAAATCGATCACTCACTCACAGAAAATTTCTGACCCTCTTGGAAGAAATGGATTCTGCTTACGGGGACCTGCTTCTGCACACTGAAGTAAGATGGTTAAGCCGTGGGAAATGTCTGGTACGGTTCTTTGAACTCCGTCATGAAATAGCAACATTCCTAAGAGAAGAGGTTACGAATTCTGCTGAACTGCAGAATGATCTCGAAGACGTCGAATTCTTGAGAAACTTGGCCTTTCTCACTGATATCACTCAACACTTGAATGTCCTGAATCTGCAATTGCAAGGCAAGAAGCAGACAATATGTCAGATGGTTGGCTTTGTTGACAGTTTCCGTAAAAAGCTACATTTATTTAAGTCTGCATTGGACAAAAATAACCTTCTACATTTCCCTTGCTGTCGGAAACTCTCAGAAGAAGAAGAAGAAGGCTTGGAGTTTAGGGACTACACTGAAATTATTGAAGATTTGTCTTCAGAGTTCGACCGACGATTTAACGATTTTGAAAGCTTTCGACCTGATATTTCTTTATTCAGTAATCCTATACATTGTGATATAGAATCTCAGCCAGGTCATCTGCAATTAGAGCTTTGTGAACTTCAATGTGACCCATCCTTAAACACATCTCAGGTTACTGGAATTGACTTTTGGAAACTGCTTTCACCAGAACGTTACCCACTGTTACGAAATTGGGCTCTCAAACTTTGCTCTGTTTTTGCAAGTACTTACATATGCGAGACAGCGTTTTCATCGCTGAAGCATGTAAAGTCTAAGAACAGGAACAGACTTTCAGATGTCGTGTTATCACATATTCTTCGAGTGGCAACCTCACAATTAGAAGTGGATTTTATATCATTGGTTTCCAGTTTTATGAAACCACAGTGCTCTCATTAAAACAGTGTGTATATGAGGATTTAGGTATAATCATTAGACCATAAAAACTATGATTGAAAGTCTTTTGTGCTCATCCCTGCTGAAAGAGGAATTTGCGCTGTTTTATGGCAAGTAATTGAAAATTTCGAGGCATTTTATTTTTCTTTCTTAAATTATAATTGCATTTTTCCCCGGCATATATAAAACTAAACATAAGGCATGATCTGGCCAGTGTTTCTTTAAGAAAAAAATGCTCTGTGGGTAGAAGTGATAGAAGGCAAAAAAATCGATTGGTGAAATTTTCAATATCGGCTTAATATTATTGGTGCAACGTAAAATTTAAATACATAGGTTTAAATGCACTTGTTTTTACACGGGTTGTGACTGATTCAGTTTGGGGGGCAATACTCCCCGACCACTCTTCTGAAAGAAACATTGTATCTGGCCCCTGATGGTGTTCTATAAACTAAATTTGGCCCTCGAGATGTATTAGGTTGGCCAACGCTGTTCTAGATTATAACAAATGTTGAGCATTACTTTGTAAACAGATTAATTGTAGTAATTTTTAGATATTTCAACAAATCAATGTACATATTAGCATTATTTAAAAGATAAAATACTTATATCTATGACATGGTATTAGTAGTTTCCATATGTGTTGATAATATCCTTCTGAAGATGGTCGTTTTGACCGAAACATGTAAAGAATGAAAAACTAAAAAAAAAAAACACACACACACACAACTTTAATTAATCATACTGAACTGTGGTTGAAAATGTTATATACAGAGTTATTCAAAAAGAATGAACCGATTTCATGACGCATTGCTTCAGTTCTCAAGCATCGTCATGGAATGAGTCAGTGACCATTTGAAAGAGGAGTTATCTAAGTTGTGAATGGCTGCCACAGGGGCGCTGAAGTCGCGTCGTTCTTCCGGCAACGTTCAGTTGTTCGTTACCCTTGGAATAGCGAGTCCTCAGCATAGGCGTTCTGCGTTCTGCATTCTCGAGTTCGCGAAAACAAATTCGGTTGTCACGGTGCAGCGTGCTTTTCGAAGGCATTTCGGCATTAATCCGCCCTGTCCTAAGAACATTCGACGGTGGTTTCGACAGTTTCAAGAGAGTAGGTGTCTGTGTAAAGGAAAAAGTGCAGGACGACCACGAGTCTCGGAGGAACAAGTGGCGAGAATCCGTGCTGCGTTTGAGAGGAGCCCGCGGAAGTCAACAAATCGAGCTAGCCGTGAGCTTGCGATCCCTCAATCCACTGTCTGGCGTGTGCTAACAGTACGTCTACATTTGAAACCATACAGACTGCAGCTCGTTCAGGCACTTACCAATGACGACAAAAGGAAGCGGATGGAATTTTGCGATTCGATGCTGGAGATGATGGAAGACGAAACCTTCATTTCACGTTTAATTTTTAGTGATGAAGCGACTTTTCACTTGAGCGGCACAGTCAATCGTCACAATGTGCGTATTTGGGGAACAGAGCACCCACATGAAACAGTTGAGCACGAAAGAGATTCCCCTAAGGTGAACGTCTTCTGTGCTGTGTCTCAGGACAAGGTTTATGGTCCCTTTTTCTTTGAAAGAAACACCGTTACAGGACAAACCTATCTCGATAGGCTCTAAAACTGGCTCTTCACTTCACTGCAAGCAGATTCGCATGACTTCATTTTTCAACAAGATGGAGCACCGCCCCATTGACACCTGATAGTCCGAGCTTTTTTAAATGAAAAAGTGCCCCAGCGATGGATTGGTCGGAAGGGGGCCCAAGACCTTGCTCTTTGTGCTTGGCCTGCGAGATCCCCAGACCTCACCGTGTGTGATTTCTTCTTGTGGGGATATGTAAAAGATCACGTTTATGTTCCACCGCTACCCACTAACCTCGATGACCTTAAACATCGAATAACAACAGCGATTAACTCAGTGCATCGTGATATGCTGATACGCGCCTGGGAGGAATTCTCTTACCGCATTGATGTTGCCCGTGCCGCAGGTCGTGGCCACACTGAACAGTTGTAAGACAGGAAATAAAAGTTGGTTGTGAGTAGAATAGTTGTGACTTGGCTGGAGTTTTGTATTACTTTTCTTTAATAAAATATTGCGTAATAAAATCGGTTCATTCTTTTTTAATAACCCTGTACAATTATTAGTGTGACGGACCAGAATGAACCAAGTTCAAAAAATTTGCAATAAACTTTTAGATCTGATACGAAGTCTATATTTTATATTAGGGATCTGCTCCCCCCAAATTTGTGCGTTCAGTTGCTTTTAAATTATACAAACTTCATCTGAAATTATGGTTATATTCAAACCGTATAGAAATAGAAATTACATTTCCCGATACTTCATATTGCTAAATACCAAATTTCGCGCAAATCTGTTGACTAGCTTCAAAGACGAAACATTCAGACAGACACTCAGCACCTCGCATTATGCGCCCGTTTTATACATTTGCTACAGATAGAGCACACAATGAATCTGCTTCATAAAAACCAGCGTAAATTTACCAAAGGTTTCTTATTATTTGCTAGTTTTTCTGGTAACCTTACAACACAAGAGAAACTGTATTACGGAAAACAAGTATCAGTGAATTGTAGCTTTATTAGGTTCACTGTTAATTAGGTGTGCAACAATAAATTTGTCATCGTCATAATCAACTTCATGCATTAGGCCATGCATTTGTATGTTCTGCCTTCTTGAAGAGGATGTTGGTCAGACTGGTTTCATTTTTTATTTTCAATAAATGGACATTGAAACCAGGCAGAGATATAAAGGAGCTAGAAAACTGTTTGTGAAGTGTACAGGCAAACTGAAAATTGGAGAACACGTTTCCACCCTTGTTTCACAATTCACTCTACAGAGATAAGAGTTACTTTGAGAAGCTGATAGTCACTCATCTCATTAAGAACTTCCCTCTATTACTGAACAGCACGCCATTGCATCCATTTCTGAGGTAGTTAAAGAAGATCTACATTTCTACAGCCTGTCTCTTGAAATTCGCTTTTATATTACATTCTCAGCTACAACTGAGTCCCCCTAAGTTGTCATCCCTTTAAAGTTTTCCTATTAAAATTCTGTACACATTTCTTACGTCCTCCACAAGTTTTGCATCTGCCACTCCTTCATCTTTCTTGATTTGATATCACAAATGCGCCTAATATTTTGCAAAATTACAAAAATTATGATGCTATTAATTTTGTTAATATCTCCATCCTTGTGTTAAATCCCTTCTCTGCTCCATATATTCTCCTCAGCACCCTGTTCACAAACACCGTAAATCTACGTTATTCTTTTTGTGTAAGAGATGGAATTTCACACCCTTACGAAATATGTCCGTAATTCGGAATAATCACTATGCTGAGGCAATATAAAAGCGAAGCGTCCTGCTCAACGAATTGACAGTGGAGTGACATTTTGAAGGTTACGCACTCTCTGTTATGTGGGGAGCACATACATGTAGAGTTCACTTTACCAGATAGCTCAGAGGCTTTAGGAACAGGTTAAGCCAATTGAAATTGCCAGGTATGCAAAGTGAAGCGGTTAGTTGTTCCGAGACGGGATTTCTCAGGTCCTACAAGCAAGACTCCCAGTCTGCTGCAGATGTCATCACGCTGCTTCAGGAACATTGTGACAGGCATTCAACATGGGAAATTTGTGATAAATGAGGACACTGATGTGTTTTCTTTCTCATAAGACTTGAAATATACATCTTATAATTTTACTTAAAATAAATCTTATAATTAATTTATGTTCCTTGTCCAAGGAAAAAGAGACAAGCAGAATAAGGGCTTCCATCTGAACATTGTCATCTGCGAATAATGTTCTTGTCAGATATCGTAAAGACTGTTAGTTGTTTGTCACAGAAAGGTAGTTACGCTCCTGAGAGGACAAATATTCTAAGCAGATTATGTACATTAAAAATATATAACTTTGGATTCTGAACCCAAACATTCTGAGCCTGGAAAGCGCAGTCTCTATAGCGACTGGCTACGGGCTGGACGACCGAGGGGTCGGAGTTAAAATCCCGGTGGGGTCAAGAATTTTCAATTCTCCATAACGTCCAGACTGACTCTGGGCCCACTCAGCCTCCTATCCAGTGTGTACCGGGGGCTCTTTCCCCGGACGTAAAGCGGTAGGGATGTGAAACTGACCACTCACCTCCAACTAGTGCCGAGGTCAAGAAAATGTGGATCTATACATCCACTCCTCCGTTCATCTTCGTGGCTTAGTGCTTAATGAGTTAAGCACAGGGACAGCTTTACCTTTTACCTCTTACCTCTTACCCAAGCATTCAGCATGAAGCTCCGGATACAGATGGCGCTATCCTGTTTGTAACCCTGGTCTTGTTACTGATACATTAATAAGCAGCGTTAAAATGGAAATATGCTTATCCGCTAGCGTGCTGGTTTCGTGCTTTCATACTGAGTTCGACTCCTGCTGAAATTGTAAGTTTGTACTGATTTCAATTATAAGTATATGACAAAGAGCTATTATTATTATTATTATTATTATTATTATTATTATTAT
>NW_019739609.1:156935-176521 GCF_002891405.2 Cryptotermes secundus
ATTTTATTATTTGCATGTCCAGTAAAACAAAATGAATTACGTATATTATTATTATCCTCTGTAATTCTATATTATTCATTTCTTAATTAAATATTTATGTTTAATTTATGTTTCATTCCTGAATTCGTAATAACACTTAGTTTAATGATAATGAACTTATTATTACTGTCATAATTATCAACTATTTGTTTGTTTTCTTTTACTTTATTCATTATTATTTCTTCAAGTGTTAACCTGTAATTTTTATTCGACTTTTAATAAGATTGTGTATAATGTCATTCATTCTTTCGCACTGTGCTGTGTCTGTAATTGGCCTTGCGGCTGTTGACTCGGCACATTAATAATAAAGAATTGAATTGAATTGAATTATTATTATTATTAAAGGCTTTTTTCGCCGTTTTAAGATATATTTTTATATTTTGTTACACAGCAATTTCCCCAGAAGCAAGCGGCCGCTGTGCCTCTTTTCAATAACGGTAACAGTGTTAAAATGACTAATTATAGACAAATGAAATTAGAAATAACTTTCTCCAAAGTTCTTTGAAGTATAATAAAAACTCAGCTCTCCTTTTGTTTTATATTTCAGCTTCATTCACCTAAAGGTGGTTTTATTGATACAAACTCCACTGTAACTACATAATTACTGAAACTCCGTTAGAGTTGCGGCTATTTCGCAGGGGCAGACCAGACCAAAATGCCGCACATTTCCTTTTACTTACTTACTAACTCATGGAGCTGAGCCAATTCTGCAGCTACTCAAGAATTTCCCAGCATTTTATGGAACCCGAAAGTTCATCACCGTGTTCACAAGAGCCCTCCACTGGTCCCTATCCTGAGCCAGATCTATCCAATCCATACCATCCCATCCTATCTCTCTAAGATCCATTCTAATATTG
Organism: Cryptotermes secundus; assembly: GCF_002891405.2. Taxonomy (NCBI): domain Eukaryota; kingdom Metazoa; phylum Arthropoda; class Insecta; order Blattodea; family Kalotermitidae; genus Cryptotermes; species Cryptotermes secundus. The sequence continues at coordinate 157,832 of NW_019739609.1, forward strand.
TCCACCCACCTACGCCTTGGTCTTCCCATCGGTCTCTTTCCTCCTGGCTTTCCCACCAATATCCTATACGCATTCCTCGTCTCCCCCATTCGTGCTACATGACCTGCCCACCTCATCCTCCTTGACTTGATCATTCTAATTATACTTGGAGAAGAGTACAAGTTATGAAGCTCCTCATTATGCAGTTTTCTTCAACCTCCTGTCACTTCATCTCTCTTTGGTCCAAATATTCTCCTCAACACTCTGTTCTCAAACACCCTCAGTCTATGTTCCTCCCTTAATGTCAGAGACCAAGTTTCACACCCATACAGAACCACAGGCAAAATTGTAGTTTTGTATATTCTAATTTTTATGTTTTTGGACAACAGACAAGAAGACAAAAGGTTCTGGACTGAATGGTACCAAGCATTACCCGAGTTCAATCTCCTCTCAATTTTCTCCTGAATCAGGTTTCGATCTGTTATCATTGTTCCCAAATATCTGAACTGTGCCACATTTTCAAAACATCTGTTTCCTTCTTAATGTCATGATTTTGCCCTGCATTTTGGTGACGAGACAGTAACATATACTTAATTTTCTCTGTGTTTACTTCTAGACCAACCTCTTTACTTGCGTCAATTAAAGTTTGTGTGTTTTCCTATTACATAATTGTAATAATTACAGACTTTCAGAACTTTGCAATGCTTGGTTCCGCAGTTACTTATCATCCTGATTTCCCACCGTTCGCAATCTAGGAATGTTTGTTTCACATTTTTCCATGCTTAGAAGAATGCCACAGTGCTCCACCCTGCGACATCTATTGTTCAATAGTTCTATTAATGATTTATGTGCCAAACTAATTCTTCCGAATGCTCACAGTTTTTGTGATAGTAGGATATATTGTGTTCAAACAGTCTGCTAAAGACTGCAAATTACTTCAGTCCAATATCGACTCTGTACAAAATTGTTGCACTGAAAATTATATGAAAATTAACTAGCCACCTAATTCTGTAGAGCTCATCCGCCAGTTGCTCACATACCCACGAATTTACCAAAATAGTATGAACCCGAAAGGTCATTATTGAATTCACAAAAGCCAGAGATTAGTCCCTTTCCTGAGCCAGATTAATCTAGTCCATTCCACCGCATTCCATTTCTCTAAGATTCATTACAATATTATCATTCCACCTATGTTTAGGTTTTCCTAGTGGTCTCTTCGCCCCTACCATGCCCATCGCATCCTCCATCACGTGATCATTTTAATTAGACTTGGCATAGAATGACAGTTATGAAGCATGAGTGTGAGTATGGTGAGCCATAAAACTGGCCCCAGCACTGCGACTGTGCTCAGCGTCCTACCATTTCATTCCTCTTCGGTCCAGATATTCTCCTTAATACACTGTCGCCGAATACTTTCAGTCTATATTGCTCCCTTAATATCAAAGAACAAGTTTCACACCTATACAAAATTACAGGAAAAATTATACTTTAATATGTTTAAATTTTACGTTTTTACACTGCAGATGAGACGGTAAACGGTTCTGAAGTGAATGGTAGCAATAATGACACGAATTCGATCAGCTATTAATTTCCTCTTACATGATTATTAATTTTTTAGAATAAATATAAGTTCCTTTACTCATAAAACTAAAAGTCTCCATTTTAATTACCATGTTGGTTATGTAGACTAAAAGTACAGTTATCCACATTGCAGGTTACTGAATTTCTGGTTAAAATTATCGCCAGTTTCCGCAGTCTGTCCCACATATCAGTTATGCCATAGGATAATACTGCATCTCGGTTCTTCACAATTCATAACAACCCTGCAGCCTTTACTTCAACTTCTCATAACATCTGTCAATAAATTATCTGTGAAAGATTATCTTAGTATCAATCTATATACCGCTGAAAAATTGTCAGGTTCGCTAGAAGATGAAATGAAGTCTAGTGTCGGCTGGCTAGAACGTCTGAAAATAATGAGCAATATTAAAATAAACCTTCCTTTGTCCAAAAGAATATGCGATATTGGGTAGCACAAAAAATAGATGGTATGTTGAAGGTTTCTTTTCTTCTGAAGCGAAGATTACAATAAAATTACGGTACCAGTTACGGTGTTAGAATCATCTGGAAATATAATACATTGATATAGTGTCCAAATATTTCTGTTACATTACACTTTATTTCTATAATTTACGAATATTTGCAAAAATAGTTCTAGAGACACAGAGGCCTACATCTGGATCACGATTATTAAAATTATTCACAATTTTAAGAAAAACATATTTCTACTATATAATATTTTGTCTTGTCTTTTTGCTAGTGTAATGGCTTGCTCTGAAGTGCTTTATTCTCAGTTTGGTTCCACCATATTTTCACTACATTTGTGACTATTTTAAAACTGAGCTTGCTGGGACCGACAAAATCTAGACTTCGACATAACGCTAACGCAATCACAAACACACGTAGTTCACAGATTTCCGCACAGAGCTGTAAGAACCGTCAGCTTTTAGTGCCCTCTAGTAGGATATTTTTCAACTACTGATGGCAAGTGCTTGTGACCGCATCCGTAACTGCTGATTCCCTCTCAAAGGCTGCAACGTAGCGATCACAAAGTGCATAAAATGAACAAATAATAGTGAGGTCGTTTCTACTGTCCAAATGTTCCACCTGCGAAACAGTTAAATGGATTTCTTAAAAGCATTTTATCATAGAAAACATTTGAAGGTAACATAAAATTAACACCAGCTATTTTATTGCTTATACTCGTATGTTGCGAATATGTGACAAAATGCATAAAAGAATAATTTCTGGCTCACTTGAGTGTGACGTCTATGGTACTGTTAGTTAAGTAGCAATAATTAATATCCGAAATGGAAACGTTGTGTTGCTATAAATGAACATTAAATTTACTGAGATGTTCGAAATCGCGAGAAACATAACCTACATTTTCACGTGCATCGGTCCATCTTCCATCCTTGTTCCTGTTGCTCCCGCATGCAGCATAGGGCATCATTGAAACGCTTCGTTTCACTTCAGTTGCTTAATGTTAGACACTCGGTAGGACTCCTTGGAAGGGGATCAGCCCGACGCAGAGGCCGCTACCTACACAGGACAACACAAACAGAATAAACGCAAACATCCATGCCTTGAGTGGGATTCGAACTCACGATCCCAGTGATCGAGCGAGCGGAGAGATTTCATGCCTTAGTTAGACCATAGTCATCATTGGATAGGAATATTTAAATACCATAACGAAACACGGTACAGTTTAATTTTACTGGCCTACAAAATTGTAAAGTAGCTAATAACAATTCCGTTGTGTGCAGGCAGTCTAGTGGTTCTTTACTTCTCTCGTGACAGCATTTTAGCATTTGCACTTTCTAATTATACGCATCGCTTAATGCATAATGCCAGTAAATTGGAACAAAAGTGGGGAAAAATAATTCTATTTTCCACATGCGTTCTTCACAAATTTTCAAACTTCATTGGTCTTGATGTTCATATACCGTATTCCCGACACACTATTTTATTACGATTGTCTGAACAGGTAGATCCAGGACTGAATATAATTAAATCCCCACCCCCGCATTGCCTATAAGTAAGAAAAGAAGGGAACATTTGTGTTATTATTTAAATGTTTCAATTTCAAGAGTTTTTTCTTTTTGCTATATTGTGTCCCTGACAACCTCTGTGGCCTAGTGGTCATCGTTCCTGGCTACAGATCCAGAGGTCCCTGGCTCGATTCTCGGCGCTACCAGATTACCTGAGAAGTAGTGGGTCTGGAACGGGATCCATGCAGCCTCTTGAGCATAATTGGGGAGCGATTTCAAGGAAATAACGGCCCCGTGTAGAAAACCGAAATTAACGGCCGTAGGGATTCATTGCGCAGACCACGTGACACCCTCTATCCGCAAAAGTTGGCACTTACTTCGCCGACAAGCGGCGGCCTCTCGGTCGGTATAGTTCGCTTGCGGACCAAAGGCCACGGAGTTTGCTTTCTTTTTGTTTATATAGTGCCCCTTCTTTTTGTAAGCATAGCCTCATGTTGGTCCAGAAGAACATTTTAATAAAGGGGCTGTAATCCCTACGACCTACTCCTTCACACCTTACTCTTGGTAGAAATACAATTGCGCCCTTGGGTCGGGGTGGATTCGGGCCTCCTTAGACTCATTTGTGTCTTCTACACGAACAGGCCGTTGCTTCTATAGTATGGGTTATAAGGCGAGGTTTATTTTCAGATAGTGCTTCGTAGGGCCTTACGTTCGGGCCCTGAAGAATAAACATAAAGATGATTATGAGTTTTAATTGCTAATTCTAACTGTGTCTATGAAAACACCTAGAATTATATTTATGGTGTTGAATTTCTTATTTATTTTTAATAGCATAGTTTTCGCTTCTGATTACAACCCTCAGAATTAAATGATATATTCAGTTCTGTAAAATTATTATTTTATTTTCATAATGGAAAGTAGGGGTTCCCCTTATATTTGTCATATACGCTAATAAAGGCAAAGTTGTCCTTGTGCGTAACTAATTAAGCACTACGCCATGCATATGTATGGGGGAGTGGATGAATATATCCACATTTTCTTGACCTCGGCACTAGTTGAAGGTGAGTGGTCAGCTTCACGCCCTTGCCGCTTTAAACCCTGGGAAAGAGCCCCCGACACCCATTGGATAGGAGGTTGGGTGGACCCCAGAGTCAGTCTGAACGACGTGGAGAAGAGAAAATTCTTGACTCTACCGGGACTCGAACTCCGACCCCTTGGTCGTCCAGCCCGTAGCCAGTCGCTATACTGACTGCGCTACCCCGACTCCATTATGTACCAGTACTATAATTTAAATTATGTTAGTCTCTGCTGCAGCCTTCGAGAATGTTGTCCAGCCTTTACACGGGGTTTCTAACAAACCTTCAGCGGTATTCATATTGCATCCATGTCACACACACACGCACACTGGTTAACGTCACACAGTCATGTGTCATGTTTGTTCTCACATAAATAAAGAGCACAAGAAACCAGAAATGTTACGTTTTCTGTCGGAGTAGCTGACTGCTTGTAACGGTAGGGCGAGTAGCGGATACTCAGAGTATTGGGAGGGGGTACGAATCCCTGCAGTACCCTACCAAATCCCGAAGGAAGTAATGTCATTCAGCAAAGGAACGAACTTCCAAGGGGAAGACGTGACGTTTATCGGGCGACATAAACAAGTGGAACTTCCATGGAAAAGTGAGCTAAGGTTAGGACCCTTGCAGTATCATCATGAATTTCTCGCAGGCTGAACAACTTCTCTGCCTTCTTCAGGCATGCAAGACGTAAACAAATTTGAAATCTGTCAAATTATTGTTGTGCCATATTAAATGCAAGCAAATTGTAAACTATGTAAGGTTTGATTTCTCACAGAGGTGGTCGAGAGGAGGTTTATCTTCTGTGTAGTCCGCTGAAAGTTTGGCCGAGCGACACAGTGACAGAAGTGTTCATACCGACCGCTGTGACAGCGCTGCTGCTGTTCGGATTACGTACGCTTTGAACTGTGATATACAGACAGCAGTGCTGGACTATTTTAAGTTGCTGTTTTAGTATGCCTTGAGGGGGGAGGGGGGTCAGGTGAACCACAAACAAGAGCGGCCGACACTAGTCCAGGTATAATAATAAAGCGGGTCATGAAACTTTACAGTCGTGTTAGATAATTTCTAGGTAATTTAATGCATAACTTTGAGGAAGGCATTAGGAGCCCCCACTCGAGGTAGCGCAGTTGGTTGAGGCATTATGCTACAGGCCGGAAGGTCGGGGGTTCGAGTCCCGATAAGGTGGATATTTTTTTCAAGTTATGTAATCTTTCCAGCCGCACTATGGCCCTGAGGTCGACTCAGCCCCAAACAGGAATCTTCCTGGGGAGTAAAGGAAGGCCGGCGCTTAAGGCTGACAACGTCCCCGCCATCTGTGAGCTGACTGTTTAGACAAAATGTGGGAGCCTCGACGTCTCACAACCCTATGGGCCTTCACGACCTATTACACGAATAGCATTAGCTTTATAAGCCCACGCTGTTATATGGATTGTACACATTTAAAATAATAATGGGTAGAAAAGCGTTTACATCTAAAATGTCACTTTACGTTCGGCTAGGCTTCTATTTTAACAATGCGAAAAAAATTGATTTCGTCCAGTGACCATTAATGTAGACCATTAAACAAGAAATTGGATGAAGACATGTCCATTTCGAAAGGTTAAACAAGACGTCCTCCATTGCGTTGTCACTGTGCGCTTTGAGAAGACACGGTAATGGTGGAGAAATAGGCAAATTTTATGGGAATTGTGGTTTCCTAACTACTGAGGTACTGAGACCTCGCAAAAGTATTAAAGTCTATGTTAAGTTGCTTTCTACTCTCCGATTGAAATGTATTCTTGCCGTTTAAATGAAAACTAGAGCTGAAATAAGGTTGAGACTGACATGAGCCCATTGAATTAACATCCATTAAAATTACTGTCAGAACTTTCAGGCTCGCTACTCGAAACTTGAGTTTCGCGCTTGCTAACGACTTTCCTCCCCTCCCCTCCCACCCACACTATTGTCGCTCAACTCAAAGTCTGTAAATGCTCCAGTGGCTCGAAACGTAACTGTGAACGGTCCGTGCTAAAACATTAATAAAATATTAATCAGCGTGCTTATTTCTAACTTTTCTTATAGTTCATATGTCTAATACAATGTTATTTGATGCCCGTCTATTAGTTCTATAACAGAAACCATAGCACTGTAGCGAAGTAGCAGTTAAAATATTGAGAAAAAATTGTCTGAACCTTGAATTCCAGGAACATGTTATAATGACATCGACTTAAGATTTTTCGACTTTCGATCGCTTTTCAGGAAAGCATTAACTTTTATTTATTTGCTTAGTGGGGGGGGGTGGAATCTAACTGGGTCCACTCGGCAAGACGGCCACTGATTGGCCTATTGTAGCCTGCTCCGGGTGATTATGATGATGGAGAATTTGGTGGAATGAAGATTGACAGGGGAAACAGAAGTAGTCGGAGAAAACCCGGCCCAGCGCCACTTTGTCCACCACAAATCCCACTTGACCAGACCCCGGGATCGAACCCGGGCCGGCGCGGTGGGAAGCCAGCTACTAACCGCTTGAGCTATGGCGCGGCCTCAGGAAAGCATTAAGTCGTAAGTCCGAGGTACGAATTCGTTTTGACGATGAATAAGTATGTCCCGAGCTTCACACTTGTGCGTTCAAGGTCTGAACGGGGTAGAAGTAATTACGGGATGAAGAAAATTGACTAATTTATTTGTACTCTTGTAACGGGGCATTATTTTCTCGAAAATCAATCTGCGTATTGTATGAAGTAGGCCTAACGACATGTAATTGCTAGTAAAATACAAAACATACGCGAAAGTAAGATACAGTCAAATTTCCAGATGTGTTAGAAGGAAATGAAGGATTTTGAACGAAGTGACTGGGCAAGGTAGCTGAGTTATGAGCAGATTAAAGGCCCACAGAATGCAAACAGTATATCACACAGCGACTGGAGGCTACATTCATGTTATGGCGTCTCAGCACAAATAGCTCCATCTAAGCAATGAATGCATAAGCACGCAGACTGAAGCAGTCGGAATGCTTTTCCGTCTCTGTTCTGGGCCTTTCGTCTTCTCCTTGCTCGAGACATACAAAAATATCCGTTCACGGGCGCGGGTTCGGGGCTGCGGCAGGCGGACTGGCAGTTGGTGTGAGGCATCGGAAGGAGATGGTGTCGAGGTGTGAGGCATGTGAGGTGCTGAGTGAATTTCAAGTGCGGTGACTTTATATCCTTTTTACACGCACACTTTGGCATGGGGAGCCAATGTTGCAAGTGCCAGTCCTCCAACAATAAGCCAACCTCAACATCGTCTACGTCATCATATTTCGGAGAACCACTGTAGGTCCTTTCTCCTTTGAGTTCTAATCACCTTTTAGTTTCACTCAGTGAGTGCTCGGCAAGTGTTGTCGTTGGCCGTTTGTTACGAGTTTTGACTTTTTGATATCTGTAACATTTTATTTTTGCCATGCGGTTCGTGATGTGCCAACTAGCGTAATATGTTTCACGTTTTGTATTTAGGTTCTCTTGCTTTTGCAGCATTTCGAGATGTAATAAGGTAATGACACGATATGAACATTTTTACGTCAAATACAATTCATGTTTGAGCATGCTCATGTTTGGATTCTAGTACTTAGAAGACGTAACCGATAATTCCTACTCTGTAACAACATGGGGTCAGATTGTCCAAATGAAGTATTTGTTATGAAGATTCTCCTTTCTTTTGTGTCCTGTTGCTGTATGTTACTGTGACTTAGGTAGGTCATCTAACCGCACTGGAATATCAGTCAATTAAGATTGAATAAGTGTATCAATAACGTATATTAAGAGATTTTCAAGACTTATGTAATAAAAAGGAAGACGATAAGAGACATAACATGTAGGCAGACTGGAATATTATCACTGAGGTGACTGATAATAGTTGGAAAGCGAAGATCCTCGTTCGATACTAGGTCAGGTTACAGGTCTCGTGACTGAAATTTCTCACAGTTTACCCCAGCTTCTCCAGTCGAACGTCTGGACCATATCTACTTCCGCCGCCCTGGATATTCTTGTTTGCTAACTGTTGGAAACCATCTTAATTTTTTTTTCGCACACGTGGCTCGATTGATTGTAGCTCCGGCGTGACATCTGGGAGACGCCCGGTCCGGTACAGGTTTCTCTGCATGCAAATGTTGGAACAGGACCTCACAACAGGTCACTACCGCTTCTTTCGAGATCCTTCACAGTCCATTAGTAAGATGACGAGGCCTACTCAGCGCTATGTTACCTGGCCAGTTGAAGACGCCACTAAAAAACAGGAATCATTCGATTAAGTCTTCGATCACGTTCGATTCTACAAAACCTCTGCAGTTGAGATTAATTAAATTAAATTAATTTATTAAGTTATCCCTGTAGAAGGCCGTGGAGGCCCATAGGGCTGTGAGACATCAAGGCGTCCACATATTCTAGATAATCGGCTCACAGATAGTGGTGAGGTTGTCAGCGTTACGCGCCGGCCCCCATTACCCCCAGGAAGAGGCCCGAGTCGACCGCAGGACCATACTACGGCTGGAAGGATTAGGTAATCGAACCGGCGACCTTCTGGCCTGTAGCATAGTTCCCTAACCAACTACGCTGGCGCGAAACCACTAAAGTTGAGATAGCGTCATTAAATAACGCACACATGGTATGAAAACATCTTGAAATTGGCAACGAGCACTTTTCAGCTACCGGTGATGTTATTATCTTCATGCTCCCACCCTGATCGCTAAGTAATCTCTGCTCTTGGTACAGCGTTATTAAATAACCCACGAGTAAACAGTAAATCTAAGAATCACACTGTAAATATGAATTTTACATGTACACTTACGCTCTCTATTATGGGAATGATTTTGTAATGTATGTGAACTGGTTCTACCGACTGCCGTTTGTGTAGCATCGAATGGTTACAGGAAGAGGACATTATTATGACCTGTTCTAAGGTACTTCGCTTGGAGAGTCTCGGTGAGGTCAGCTGGCCCGAATGCGGGTGTGGATTGCCACTCGGCGACAGTTCTGTCCGAAATATAAACATACATATCTGGCCATGTGCACATATCATGTCTTTATCATCCCGTATTAGTTTTCACGTACTTGCACGGGTGGCAGCGTTGTATTCAGAACTGTACAGCCTGAAAGATAAATGTGTAACATAATTGACTGTTTAGTGGAGAGGGGAGTAAACGATATAAAGTTATGAAAGGAATAACGGAAAGGAAAGAAAATGTTGTGAGACTAAGATACGAAATAACTGACTCCCCTTTGAATTTGCATTGACTTTTACACTAGAGCCAACACATTTTACAATGTGTTGATACATTAAGTTTATCTTTAAAAATATATTTCTAAGCAGATGTTGTATATATGGCATTGCGGTTTGACGATAGCTCTGTTGACGTAGAGGCCGAGTTACGGTAACGAACACAATGAAACTTGAAACTGCAAATTGTTTTCCCTTGATACTCCAGTATGTATCTTATGTGCAGATAAGATACAAATGATGCGGTGCACAGATATTACGCACTGGAATGTGTTAAGTGTTTATGGATATTTAACTACATGATTTTCCTTCTAAATTTGCGCGTATGCTTACCAAATTGCTATGCGTATGAAAGGAAGTGGCTGTGGTTTATTTTAAGACATTGTTCTGGATTCATCAGGACGTACAGGGGAAAATTACAGAAGCTGGGGTCCTGATGGCCGGTATTCCGAATGAAGTTGTAACCAGTGACTCCAGAATGCAAAGTCAGTCTCGTTACTGCTAGGTGACCTCATTTTCCTTTAATGCGAAAAATATTTCGTGGTATTCGATGGAAATGAACTGTTAATCCCTATAAATATGAAAAACACGTGGTGACTTTAGGCCAGATTGTCGGGACTGTGAATGCTACTATGTTTCGGGTAATGGAAAGAAACCATAATTGTATTTTTTCATTACTAATTCGCCGAATCTTTCGTCTTCAAGGGAAATTTTTGTTCTGAACATTGTAATTCCTCATATAAATGGCTGCCATTAAAAATACGTCCACATTTAGACATTACGGGCTGCTTTACGACTGGCGTTAACGACTTAAGTTCGAAGTTTATTGTACGATATCAGAAAATAGTGGTGCAATGTACATAAACCCGTTTGTGGACACTTTATGTCCTCACTTGTAAACCAAAGCTTGGCATCCGTGCAGCTACGAAAGAAACAGTATTGCTAGGAGAAACAGACGTGCTCCTGCCGTACTCAGAATGTGACCCGCTGCTTCGGAACACAGGTGCCATGTTGAAATGAAAGTGATTTGTAGCTTTCGAGGTTCTCGCAGCTGTAGCTATGAATAGTACTATATTCTGCTGTGTCAATCGAAGTTTCGAAGGAACATGTCTCCTCCGTCTTCAAGGTCGAAGAATACGCGGAGGAAGAAACCAGCGTGGCTAACCACCTACTTTTGTGCTGATTTCTTGCTCGGCTTATTCTGCGACCATGAAAATGGAGACGTTATGTTCCTTAGAAGCATCGGTTGGTTCTGAACAGACTGCACGGCGTTAAATCCCAGTACATAATACTCTTGAAAGTAAATTTTCTGCAGTTTTTCTTTTCCTTGCAGTCTAAATTTTGATGAAGAACTTCTTATGACCTTCCTCTTAAAATTAAGATGTCTGTATTTCACTACATCCTTGCCGTATGTTTAGTTTCGTGCTGAATTGAGAACCATTACGTCATGAGCCAGCACCAACTGAAGGGTGATCTAATTAAATATCTGGAACCTGTCCACAGTGTTGAAGAGACAGTAGTGACATTTGCCGTTATCTCAACTACTGTGTAGATATGCACTTCAAATACAACGTAAAATACGCCTACGGAGCGAAACGGCTGCAAAAATATCCATCGTGGCATAATTACGGGCTACTGGGGCCTTCAGAACTGAAGTCTGCTACACGATTGGTCTATGCCGTGTGTCCTGCGCTTGTAGTGCAGGGTCGAGGTGAACAAGTAGTGTATTGACAATATTCTGAAAGCCGTATTCCATTAGATGCACCTTGTAGGACCTGCAATGTAGTCTCCTTGCGATAAATCAGTAGGCCTATTATTAATTGTATGGATTTTTCGTAGATGAGCCCATCTTTTGTGAATATAACAACCTGATTCCATAGAGTAGATTTTTCTTTGTGAACCTTCTTAGAGAAGTGTCACTTAGATAATCAAGAATTTCCCCCCCTTTTATAGGGCCAAGGGCTCATTACCGTGTTAAGTCACTGCCATTGGTCCCTGTACTAGACCAGTTAAATCCAGTCTGCACCCTCCCATCCTACATGCCGCACTAAGCCCTGGGGTTCACTCAGCCTCTAACAGAAATGAGTACCAGGAATTAATTAAATAATTTTCCTGGGGAGTAAAGCGCGTAAGGCTGACAACCTTACCGCCATCTTTGAGCCGATTGTCTAGATAGTGTGGGAGCCTCAACGTCTCACAACCTTATGGGCCTTCACGGCCTGGTACAGGGATAGCTTTACTTTCTTTTTAATATTATCATCCTGTCTGCGCCGAGATATTCCAAGTGGGTTCTTCCGTCCAAGCATTCCGGTCAGTGTTGCAGTATATATGCATTTCTCGTGTGTCGTTACTAACTGATTGCCCAGCCTGCCGTATCCTCCTGAACTTTATCATCCTAGCAGCAATCAGTGAAGAATAAACACTATTAAGCGGCTCACTGTAGGCCTACACGTACATAGAAATAGGATCTCGCTAAAGTCACGTCGTTAATTTTGGGGACATGTAGCCCGTGTATCATTATTAGGGACGTAACCCTTTACAAAATACGTGAACACCGTATCCTGCTCATGCCTGCACTCAAAATGCTATTACTGTTGAACTAGGGTCTTTACCGTGTCTGATCAAGGGTAATTTGAGCAGGGTTTAAGCACATAATAAATACCAAATATAAAGACCAGTCCCTGATGACGCCCACAGACAAATACCCGTCCAAGAGTATGTAAATTACTTTATATCTAAGCGTTCTTAACCCTTGTACCGAAAGCAAAGGATAGTGCCATTACAAGACGGAGCAAATACTTTGATAGGATTGTTTGTTACAGCGTCGTTATAGAGCACAATGCAATAAATAATAATAATAGTAGTAGTAGTAGTAGTAGAGGTAATAACTTACTTACTCATGGAGCTGAGCCCTTCTTGAGGAGCGGCTAATTCTGCAGCTACTCAAGAATTTCCCAGCATTTTATGGAACACGAAGGTTCATTACCGTGTTCACAACAGCCCTCCACTGGTCCCCATCCTGAGCCAGATCAATCCAATCCATACCATCCTATCTCTCTAAGATCCATTTTAATATTATCCACCCACCTACGCCCTGGTCTTCCCAGTGGTTTCTTTCCTCACGGCTTACCCACCAATATCCTATATGGATTCAGCTTTGCCCTGCCAATCTCATCTTGACTTGATCATTCTAATTATACTTGGAGAAGAGTACAAGTTATGAAGCCCCTCATTATGCAGTTTTCTCCAACCTCCTGTCACTTCATCTCTCTTCAGTACAAATATTCACCTTAACACCCTATTCTCAAACACCCTCAGTCTATGTTCCTCCCTTAATGTCAGAGACAAAGTTTCACACCCATACAGAACCAAACCAAAATTATAGTTTTGTATATTCTAAAATGCTTAAATACAGTATTATAATGGCATTTATCTGGAACCAACCATAGTCATACATGAAAAATAATTTGTCAGAGTAGGTCTACCTTCTCATATTTGTGCCATTTAAATGTTTTGCAACAATGAATTGTGTGTCGACAATAATTGAATATGATTTCGAGTGAAACGCAGGACGTCAGGGTAGTAGCAACATTTCCGACTTAGATACTCGAGAGATACCTTCTTTAAATTTTGCAATGAGTACTGACTAACTGAAAGTTTCCTTGAGTTTTCAGTCCATACAAGCCTGGATAAAAAAAGGTAAAGTTCTCCCTGTAACAGGCCGTGGAGGCCCATAGTGCTGTGAGACGTCGAGGCTCCCACATTTTCTAAAGAGTCAGCTCACAGATGGCGGTAATTTTGTCATCCTTATGCGCCGGCCGCCCTTTACCCTCCAACAAGGTTCCTGGTACTTATTTATGTTAGAGGCTGAGTCGACCCCATGGCCATATTGCGGCTGGAAGGATTAGGTAAATTAACAAAATCTACCTCATCGGGACTCGAAGCCGCGACCTTGTAGGATAGTGCCTCGACCAACTACACTACCGCGAGCCCCCTACAAGCCTGGATATTATCTTGAAATATACCATGACCGCTTCCATCAGTCCTTTCTAATAAGGATATAGGCTCTATTTACCTTCATTTCAATCGGTTGTCGTCTTTGTGGCATCGCTAAAGAATAAAATGATGCAGCGACAGTCAGATATGTAAAATAGTTCCGCTAGTTTCGCCTCCGAAACTGCAATTTTGATTTGGCGCTGGAGGTTTGCACTGAAGGTTACAGATGTACTTGAGGTGCATTATTTGTGGTTTATATTGGTCGAATCTAAGCCCATCTTTATGTGGTACGCCTATAGGATTAATTGGTTTTCTCAAAAATCTTTCAATGATAGGAGAAATTAATACCTTATGCATTATCTAGTATATAGTAAGGTACTTTCTGTTCAGTCCGTGTGTTATATTCATTAAAGATTATAGTATGACGGTGTATGAAGGGTAGGGGAATACATGGTTTGTACGGTCACGGTAGCCGAGCGGTTTAAGGCATGTATTATCTTCGCTCGCTCGGAAGCCGCGATCGTGGGTTCGGATCCCACACAAGGCATGGATGTTTGGTGTGTGTATGCGTTTATTCTGTATTTGTATTGTCCTGTGTTTAAGTAGAGTCCTTGCGACGAGCTGATCACCCGTCCCAGGGGTCCTACCGTCTGTAAAATGATCATGAAGATGAGAAATCAGCCCTGTGCTCCGAAGTGGGAGCGAGAGGAGAGAGAGAATTTGTATATAAAGAAGATTTTTGAAATGCAGGAGGCTAATATTTTTTAGAAACACACAGTATAAAGTGGTGTTGTTAAACTTCAATGGCGTGCGTAAGTGGAAGAAATAAATATTAATTTTCCCTGTGCAAGGTTTGTATCAACCAGAAATTTACACCCAAGGCCATGAAGTACTTAAAAGTGCCAAGAACGCGGTTAGAAAATATTCACCATCAAAATGGGAGCACACGTGTTCACTCTTCATTCATTGTTCATTCCGATTATCTTTTATTGCTTTAATATTGTAGCATTTTCATTGTTTACGCGGTAAAAAAAAAGAAACAGCGTCGTATCAGGGCTAGGTTAATTATGTCGACTAGAGACCTGAATTCTTTGAGAAGCAACATTGGATATCCAGTCGGAATCAGCTCGCTCTAATGTACAACGGAGTGTTATTCCAAAAATAGTTCCTATGGCATATACGAAAAGAGTCCAAGATTCATTCCAGTCATATTGTGGGATGCATGACGCATTACATTCACTGTCGCGGTTCTCTCGTGACGTCTGTCCCACAGAGATGGCGTGTCTAGAGCGTTTTGAAGATCGGCGCTCGAACCTTTTCTTGACCTTCTAGCCGTCTTTTACCTACCTCTCTTGGCGCAACGTTGCCGGTCGCCAGTACTGCTTTCTAACCGCTGCGCTCATACGTTCGGCGCCAGCTCTCTGTCCAACCGCTCTTCGCTGCCCACCTCTGGGAGCGACTTCTGTCTAACCGTTCCCGCTCACCTGTTGGTGTGTCGAGTTTGCAGGTTGCTGCTGCGTCCTTCTTATCCACCTCTTCATTCCCTTGTTGTTGTTATTGTGAATGTTGGTAGTTTAAGGGGTGTGGGTTACAGCGAAGGCTGGGCTCCAGTAAACGTATTATAAAGGCTCACTTTTTGGGAAGGAAAAAAGGGGATGAACCGGAACCTACAAGTGAAAGGTACTGGTTTAGCACCAGGCTCAGGTGTATCCAGGCCTCGAGTTGGCGGGAAGGCAAGGGTGAC
Source organism: Cryptotermes secundus (assembly GCF_002891405.2). NCBI lineage: Eukaryota > Metazoa > Arthropoda > Insecta > Blattodea > Kalotermitidae > Cryptotermes > Cryptotermes secundus. The sequence continues at coordinate 173,407 of NW_019739609.1, forward strand.
TAATGCTATGCACTACACCACACTGGCTGAGGAGCACTTTTAATATTTCAGTCAGCAACAGTGGTTATTATTAATGTGATTGGCGACCATTTAACACATTTCAAAATAGTTTTACTTTCAACTTAAACTTTTTGAACCAAGCTTGAAGTGACGCTAATTTTTACGGCTGGATCCATGGCGGGTTATTAAGCGACTACTTTAGCAGACTGACTGCTTTGAGGCAAGAAGTCTTCACAGCTTCAGCTCCGCCTCCATGTTACTACCCTAATTTCGGCTGACTGGAACAATTTGAATGTTAGGAGTTTACTCTAATGCTCACTGCTCCAATCATCTTCTTGTTCCAAGGGGCTCTCACCCTTTTGACAGTTGCTTGAAAAACTATACCAGTAGCGTGGGATCTGGGCCTTCACACTTTTGACTTACAGGGTTCAAAACCTGTCAGTTATAACTTTACCAAAGGATCCCGCCGCTCAACTTTCGAACTAAATTTCCTGGAAAACGCAGCAAGGTGCTTCCTGCTTTGTCTTTGCATAAGTTAAGCAGGCCATATTTTTGAAACCAAGAATCGGGCTAAGTCACCCTTGAATATTCCTTTCTACAGCCTAAGCGTAATTACTACAATAAAAAGATCTTAATTACAAATAAAGCTGGTGGTGTCAGTGGTGCTGCTACATCCGAACATTCTCAGTAACTCCATATTCTGGAAACATGAAAGGGGAAAAAATAAAGATACCCAGTGGAGGGCTCTTGTGAACACTGTAATGAACCTTCGGGTTCCATAAAATGCTGGGAAATTCTTGAGTAGCTGCAGAGTTGGCTTCTCCTGAAGAAGGGCTCAGCTCCATAAGTAAGTAAGTAAGTAAATAACTACATGATTAACTAATTAAGTACCTACCCCATGAAGATGTATTGGGGAGTGGATTTATATATTCACGTTTTCTTGTCCTTGGCACTAGCTGGGGGTGAGTGATCAGCTTCACGGCCCTACTGCTTTACCCGCGGGGACAGTGCCCCAAGTATCCATTTGATAGGAAACTAGGTGGGCCCCAGAGGCAGTCTGGATGACGTGGAGAAGGGAAAATTCTTGATCCTACCGGGAATCTAACTCAGATCCCTCGGTATCCAGTCGTCATACCGACTGCGCCATCCCGGCTCCCATTCTAGAAATATAAATTAATATATATATCAGATATATATACATATATATGTATATAGTGTAAAACCTGTTTTAAACGGAATCTCAATGGACCAGAAAAAATTTCCGCTGAAGCCAGGTTTCCGTTTAATCAAGGTATACTATAATAACTAAACGAGGACATAAACGTATTTGAGACAAAACAAAACAACATGCTCATTAATTTATTCACACTATAATCATTGAACACATGCAAACCTTACACTGAACGGGAAAAATTGCAGTACTCACTTTTTATAATTTTACCAGAACTCCAGAAAAGTTTTTTGCACGCAGTTAGCTGCGTTGGCTGCCTGACTTTCCACAAACACTTTAGCTTGAGAAATTAGAGTAAGCATGTCTGAATCATTCCGGTGCACGGCAAACTCCTGCAGTACCTTTAAACTGTTGGCAGCATCCTGATAAGTCTTCACTCTACACTTTTCTTCTTCTATCACAATGTCATTTTCCTCTTCTTCCTCTTCCTCCTCCTCTCTTCCTTTTCGATTTTCTCTAAAATTCTCAACTAATACATCGATATCTGTTGTGTCTGGTTCTGTTTGCACATCTTTGACTATGTTGATGTAGTCCTCAGCATTGCAGTTACTGAAAGCAGCTCCAGTCATGCAATGTTGTAAGTCCTTCTGGTCATTCTCATTTTCTACACTAGGAGTAACTTCTACCGTAGAAAATCCTGCTTTTTCGAAACACTTTGTCACAGTTTCTGGTAACAACTTCTTTACTGCTTGACTTATCCAAATAACCGCATCTAGAACCGAGACAGTTCTTGCAAGTTCAGAGGCGGATGATGTAGAATCTATATTGACAAGCAAAGATTGCATTAATAATTTACGATAGTGGACCTTAACATTCCGAATGATGCCCTGATCCATTGGTTGAGAAACACTAGTGGTGTTTGGAGGGAACCAAGCAAGTCGCACGTTGGAAAGTTCGATATGGGGGTGGCATGTTGCGTTATCCAAAAACAACAAAACATGCCGGTTTTGCATTTTCATTCTACCATTGAAGGCCGTTAACATTCCTCCATGACGTCATCCATGGCTTTTTGTTGGATCTCCACTCAACGGGAAGTTTCTGTATGTCCATGTTTCGGAAGTATCGTGGCTTTGCTGTCTTGCCAATCACTAAGGTTTTCTCCATTTCACCTGACATAAAACCACATAGAAAATAGTCAATCTTTCTTTGCACAGTTTTCCTCCCAAACATTTTTCACCTTTCAGACATAGCGATTTATTCGGAAGCGCGCGGAAGAACAGTCCAGTCTCATCACCGTTCGCTATGTTTTCAGGTTCATATCCCTCGATTATGGATGGCAATTCAGCTTCCCATTCCTCAGTGGTCTCACTATTTACATCACTTGATTCACCACAAAGTTCATTAAAAATTTCCGATGTCTTTTGCGAAAACTCTCCAACCATCCGTTAGATGCTTTGAATTCAGTCTTCCCCAGTTTTTCAGCGACTTTTTTAGCATATTCCTGTACCATAGGACCCGACAACCGGTGATTTTTCGCCCTCACACTGACAAACCACTCCCACACTATTTCATTAACGTCTTCGTTTGCAGTTTTCTTAAGTTCTCTTTTTATTTTTCCATTAGCACAAGTTTCCCACCGCTTCAAAATTTCCGTTTTCTTCTTTAGAATCTCATACACTTGAGTTTTACCGACGTTAAACATCTTCATGATCTGCTTAACAGACAATTTATCTCGCTCACTCGCCTGAATCACGTTTAATCTTGTGTTAAGATCAAGCACAACTCTTGTCTTTGTAGCCATGATGACAACTGCTAGACTAAAGTAAAACTGTAGGCCTAGAGCCCTTACTGAATACAATTTCCAGAAGGGGAAAACAGTTCTGCTGAATCTCAGTGCAGGTAGTGCAGTACCGTTAGAAGCTTATTTTAAAGAGTTAGGGAAAA
>NW_019739609.1:177837-225263 GCF_002891405.2 Cryptotermes secundus
ATATATATATATATATATATATATATATATATATATGCGCACACGTCTGATGTTTGTCTCCAGACCGAAACATGTAGTATGACAGTTATGATACTCGTAAATTAATTGCTATATTATATTTATGTTTCAATCGTTTATAAAACTATAATCAACCAAATTATTGTTGTGTCAACGGCCCCCAAGACCAGTAAGCCGAACATGACGTGGAATCTGTCTCTTATTCCTCGAAGTTCGTTGAGAGTGGCAGATTGTTACCGGACGTTTCAGCGGCGACAGTCCAGGGAGATTGTGGTGGATATAATTTGTAGCACACGAGAACTTAAGAAATGTTGAGATAATTTGGGACGGAAAATCTTAATGAAAGAGGCCACTTGGAGAAATTAGGTGTAGATGGGATAGGTGACAAAATAATTATGGCGCTAGAAAGTGTGCTGGATTCAGCTGGCTCAGGACAGGATCTAGTGGCAGACTTCTTCGATTGTTTTACAAAGCCCTCGTAATCACTGCATCTTCCATGTTTTTGCAGTTGCCTTCAGTGAACTGCAGTACTTGCTGCATCCTGTTTACCTCTTCCCTGTAGCCATACCATCGCAATATATCATACACGTACATCCTCTATAAATATTTATTTTATTTTCATGTTTCATGTTGTTCGTATTCGATTATAACTGTTGTACGCTGTAAGAGCTTTTCAGATACCAAATTTCTGTTAACCCGATAAGAACTGTTGACATTTCTACACATCGGTATCAATATGTTATAAAATAGCCTCCATGTGTGAGAGAAATGTTGATCTTAATGTGCAAGTGATGCAGTTTTGGAGGTCATGTTCTGGTGGAAATGTTGAAAAAAAATTGTTGGGGTGAGACACCACAATGTTAAACATTATATTATGCGAGATCAGATCCTACATGATGTGCATACATTGATATTTAATTATGTTTCGTATATTCAGAATGTAACGTATCGAACTGCCGTGTGGAACACCGCATCCTGAACAAAATTGTTCATTATCTTCCGAATTGTTTTGGTCTCCGTTCTTAAAAACAATTTTTTTACTTAAATAATACGTGTATTAGCAGTCAGAATTACATTTGATTCTATAAGCTAATTAGCTGTAGTATTCTTCGTGACGTGGAGAGGGCTTATCCGGAGATAAGTCCTCGCTAACCCTCTCTCGGGTCGGCTGGCCAGTTCCTTTCTAGGCTTGTACATTGTGCGGTTCCAGTAGCGGTTGCATTAGTACGTTCTCATGTCCTTCTGTTTTGTTGAGGTATCTTGTGCTTTTCCCTTTTATGACTTCCTTCACTAGCGGCACTTTCAGGTCTTCATGGAGTGTTATATTGGAAACATACAATGGGACGTTAGTAATCATACGTAGTATCTTTGACTGACATCTTTGGATTATGGAAATATTGGTTTTGCTAGCACATCCTTAAAAACAAATGAGTTTCAATATTTATTCACATGGACGTACAAATGCAATTAACGATTCCTAATGCTGTCCAAGCGTAGGCCATCTTCTTCCCTGTTGTAAGGATAACTAGCACTGGTATTAAGTACACACACTCATGACTTTGAAACCAAAATACGTAGATCCTGCATTGCGGTAATTTTATGCCTGTGTTAAGGTCATCTCATATTCCTGGCATTGACACTTCAGTATAAGCTGTTGCATTTTTTTGTATATATATTCTGCATGGCGTATATAAAATGAAAGCATGTGTTTCTACAGTGAAAGTTATAATGTAATAGATTTGTGGCAGCCACCCACATTGAATCAAGCGCTGGCAGATCAGCGCGGGCCACGGCAGCTCCAACGCCCTTTGGTTCGCGCGCCATTAGCGACAACGTATAAAGATATGGACTTCCGAGACGCTAGCCGTCATTCGGAGTCTAGGAACCATCCGCTGCTACGCAACGGATCAGTAATCAGGTTTTCGTATAAACAGAATGGTACGAAACTTTAATGGAACTGTAGACGCCGGTGATTCCTTTCCGGTCAGCGCCTAAGTTACATACAGCATTGACCAACCGGAGGCCTAAGCAATACGACGAGAAGACAGAACAGAAGCGGAGGAATTTCTATTGCCCGAAACATTACTCAGCAACAGCTAACGAAGGCACAGCAGACTGGAAAACTGAGAGTTTGTTCTAGCTGTAAGATGCTCGTCCGTATATTCATTCTAGCAACAATTAATATTTGTTATAGAAGTTTACTTGTCTCTTAAAACATGGACAATACCACAGATATTGGTTCGTGTAGGTAAAATATAAACATAACTTTTCATCAAGACCAAGTTCTTATTGAACGCATAGTTAAACGAGGAAAGGTGCATGACATGCAAGTTGAAGCAGCTGAAACACCGAACGAGCTAGACGAAGCGGGAAATGTTGCTGTATACTCGGGAGGTGTCCGATTCTTATCTCGGCCACGACCTAGTTCTTCGCAGTGGTCTGCCAGTTTTTCCAGGAGAATTCTGGAACAACACTTTCGTCCACGTCCTCTCCAATTTATTGTTTACTAATAATCTTGCAGCCGGTCACGGTAGTCGAGCGGTCTAAGGCATGCACTGTCTTCGCTCGCTTGGAAACCGGGATCGTGGGTTCGAATCCCATTCAGGGCATGGATATGTAGTTTGTGGGCGTTTTTCTTTATTTGTGTACACGTAGAGGCCTTGCGACGAGCTGATCACCCGCCCAATGAGTCCTACCGTATGTGTAAGATCTAGAAAAACCGAAGGGAACGGAGAAGTTCATGGAGGTAGGCCTAGGCCCACTGAGGCTGTAGTGCCAAGGAAAGAAAAAAAATCTTGCCATTCGACGATGTATGGACCCAGCTCTTAACAGAGTCGTTAACTAAGCCATGAATATCATAAACGTGATTGGAATACGATTTTCGTATGCTGTGCGTTTGACGGAATACAGTCAAATGATGCCGCCTCTATGAGGTGTGTCTGTGTCATTCATTAGCTCCACAGCGATAGGTATAGATGTGAGGTGGGTTCTCAAAATATGCATACCGCAGTGTTATAATATTCCACCCACATTTTATTCTTAGGTTACAACATTTTCAATGTAGAGGGAAAGTATCATTGGTCCACTCTTGTTAAAGTCGAAGGTGGTAATATTCAAAAACAAGGCGAAATGTGGCATCATTATCTGTTTAACGTACTTAAGCATTTAATTCCTGCCGTTTCACATACATACAGAATGACAGTTTCAGTGCCTCGGAAACTATGATCTGTACGAATTCCTCAGGCATGTAAATTTGTCAGTGTTCCTCTACTAATTCCGTTCCCGCAGTATGTCGCCATGGATTGGTGCTTAATTAATTAAACACAATGCCACGCGGTGCCGTAGTTGGTTGAGGCACTGTGCTACAAGCCGGAAGGTCGCGGGTTCGTTTACCGATGAGGTAATTGGCTTTTTCAGTTGACCTAATCCTTTCAGTCGTATTATGGCCCTGCGGTCGGCTCAGCCTCTGGCAGGAATGAGTACCAGGAATTTTCCTTGGGGGTAAAAGGTGGCCAGCGCGTGGGGCTGACAAACTCACCGTCGTCTGTGAGCCGTTAGTCTAGAAGAGGTGGGAGTCTCAGCGTCTCACAATCCTGTAGGCCTTCACGGTCTGTTACAGGAATAACTTTGCCCTATTTTTTTTTTACCAAGGGCACAAATTTGCCTTACGTTCTCCGCTTAATAAGCGTACTTTATGATGATAGAAGCCTTGCGACCGGCTCGTATTCCGCCCAAGAAGTTGTATCGTTTGTCAGAATAATTAATCACCTCCGAATTCGTTTTGAAACAAGACAGACACGAAGGTCTGATCAGTGAAAGCAGAAAATAATAAATATTTATCAACCCACATTACTTCGCTGTCGAGACCAACCGGGTAATGCTGCTAAGGGAAATAATTGCTGTTTATTGTGAGAACCATACAGTGCGTTTTGTGGGCAGAATGTAGAGTTTAGTATGTTAAAGTAGATGGTACATATTGTAACCACTGTACCATAAATGGTTAAATAACAACTAGATACAGTTTATGTAAGCTCGTAGCCCCAAGAATACTTAGTGGGCAGTTTTGCATTTAGATATGGCGGGGCGCGAACTTCTGACAGTAGTCCTGCTGCTGTTATTGTGTCGCGCTCTGTGACCTCTCATAAACGTTTCGTGTTTTGTAAGGGGTTTATTTTAAACTTCAAATGGGTTGTGAGTGTGCGGTAGTAGTTCGTAGTTGATTTAACGACGCTATCAGTAACTCGTCGAATGATCAGTTAATAATAAATAATTAATGATAAGCCACCTGAAAGAAACTTGCACGGCTTAATTTAAGGCACTATCCTGGACTTTGCGTGTAGGAACTGGGAGAGACCACGAAAACTAAAAGATAGTCGGTGTCCTGGCCGAGATTTGAACAGGGGCAATGTCGGTTTGAGAGTGTGGACTGGATTCACATGGCTCAGGGTCCGGTAGTGGGCTATGTGAGCACGATAATAAACCATGGGGCCACATATAAGACTCGTCATTTCCCAAGCAACCAAAGAGTATCAGCTTCTCGAACACTGGTTAGTGTTTAAAATGGTGTCATTTGGAAACCTTGCAATTTGGATTTGTCTGGAAACTCCTCCGTGTTAAGTGGTCAGTACATTCTTAGGTTCCAGGTGTACGAAATAGCCACCAGATACAGAAGGAAGAGGCGGAGAGCTAACAGTGCGTAATCCTCCGGCTTGAAGGGTGGACGGGGCGGTAAGACCTAATATATTACGAGGTGTTACAAATGGCCTTGTCTTGAACGGATTCTTTGTTATACTAGTACTGCCAACTTTACGGAAAATGGCCTTGAGATCTGGAACTTGGGACGCCTGAATTTCTGTGTAGCACGTTCAGTGAAATCAGCAGCAAAATACAAGTAAAGCTGCAGCCACTTGCTTACGCTGGTTCCTCGCTCGCGGATTTCTTATACCCTGAAGATGGAGGCGATACGTTCCTCCGAAACGTCGGTTAGCACAATATCTACACGGCGCCACAACCCATAGTCACCGCCGTGAAACCCTCAGTTCTTACAAGTAAAGCGTAAAATACGTACAAACAGGTTTAGTGGGAGTGCACTGCATGAGATCTGATGGGAGAAGTTTGGCAGCGTCGACAGTTATAAATGACTTTATGCGAAGCATGGTAACACGAATCACTTACTGACTGATTTCATCGTACTTGGTTTCGAAAGCAAAGTAGTTATTGTATGCAGGGGGCCCTCGTTATCCGTGGATAATTGAGACAGGAAAACTGACACTTTAAGCAGGGAATTTACGCCCATAAGAAATAATGTAAATGGGCTTTAGTAAGGACGGAATATCTGAGAGCACCATAGCTGAGCCTTTATCTGGAGACGGTTGCTTGCCATCCGCGACATGTTTAACAAGGAATCGTTTCCCAGAGACCCATAATTTAACCCCAACATCCATTTTAAACTAATGATAACACTTTATTAAACTGGTACGCTTTCTTTTAGAGACTGTAGGGCTACAACTACGCTTTCCACTCATGATTGTAACAGGGGCAATAAACTTTCGGCTGGATGCATGGCTGGAGATGCGCTTGAGATTGGCCCAAATTGGCGCATGTGTGATGGATAGAAAGAGTTTTCTGTTGGGATATTCGTAGCCCGTGCGTCGAACCTCGGAATTGCTGATAATTTTTGCGTATAGTTCCCGAATAATCTGTCGCCATATGTGTGCGGAGAAATTGCTGTTGAAGACTCGGATATGAGGATCCCCTGTTGTGCATGCCATTTGCTTTAAGATTTAAGAACACTGCATTCCGTCATCACAGTTTATTTTTCTTTTTTTGGGGGGGGGGGTCGTACGTTTATGAGAGTAAATAGTGATAATTTCCCTAGACGGTACCAACAGGTCAGTCTGTATAATCGAGACGGAGTTTCTTTTATATAGGGTAGGAAAGTATATACTAACTTTTATGTAATATTTAGAAGAACGAGTTGGGGAGAAGAGGAATGCATGTGGGATATTTGTGGGAAAGGCAGAAGAAATATACCTCTTGGAAGACCAAGACGTGGGTGGACAATATTAAAATGGATCTTAGAGAGATAGGATTGGATGGGATGGTACGGATTGGATTGATCTGGCTTAGGATAGGGACCAGTGGAGGGCTCTTGTGAAGACGGTAATGAACCTTCGAGTTCCATAAAATGCTGGGAAGTTCTTGAGTAGCTGCACAACTGATGGTTTTTCAAGAAGGGCTCAGCTCCATGAGTGAGAATTTCAAGCGTAATCCTATGAAGCATGAAAACTAGCTCAATAATACTTAAACACAGTCCCCAACTCATAGAAAATACACCGAGTCTGTATTACAAGAGCCAAGCTGTTCAATATGAGAATCTTGCGAAACTCACATATACAATCTGTGCAAGGAATCCGCAGTTTCAATGTTAAAGTGGTTAGCGAGGTAGATTTGGTTAGGAGCATGATGAGGTGCATTATGCTATGAGATTGCTTGTGACCTAATTTTCTGAATGAAAATGCTCAGAAAGAAGGTAAAAGTGATAATACAGAAATAGCTCTTCTGAAATAGTAGATTCTTTATTGAGAAATTCTGTCTTCTGGGATGTGGGGTCACTAAGGTCTTGTGTGAGCCGACGTTTCGGAGGAAAGTATTGCTTTCATATTCAATGTAGAAAAATCCACGAGCGAGGAACCAGCGTGAGCAGGTGGCTGCAGACTGCCCCATTTAAAAAGACTCCCAGAAGATGGCATTCTTCATAGTCACCACCTGAAATCTTACATAGATTGTTTAGTCTTTTAAATTTGAACGTAAAATTATGGAGAGAACATATTTGCAAAAGGAAACTTTACATGAAATTAGTAAACCTGGTAGGTTACAGGTTAATATGAAATAGATCTTAAAAAGAGTAGCAGAGGGCGGTCTCGATTAATTTGCTTCAATGTAGGGACAAGCCTTTCTGAACGAGGAACAAATCTTCGGGTTCCATAATAGACTGAGGATTCCTTGACTAGATGAATGACTACCAGCTTCCATGAATATTGTGCGATTTCTGTCCACATAAACATTTCTGGGTATATATTTCTTTTAAACCGAAAACTCGAAATTACTTCCCTACACTTTATTAGGACGATCTCGCAGCTTCCACTCCAGAAAGGGATTAGAAGAGTGTCAGAAATGCACTTGAGTACACCAAAGCACACAGGAATTCGATGTAAATTGAATTCTGCAGCTGCTGTAGACAGGAAACTCACTGACACTGCCTCGGCAGAGGTGGCGAACCCTACACTGATGCTGCCAAATTTACATAGAAGTTGCTTATAAATAAGAACTGTGCCAACCATCCTCTTTACTTAATGGGAAAAGGTGAAGTTAGCCCTGTAACAGGCCATGGAGGCCCACAGGATTGTGAGACGTCGAGGTTCAAACATCTTCTAGAAAATCGGTTCGCAGATGGCGGTGAGGCTGTTAGCCTTACGCGCCGGCCGCCCTTTACCCCCCAGGAAGATTCCTGGTACTCATTTATCTTAGAGACTGAGTCGACTCCAGGGCCATAGTGCGGCTGGAAGGATTAGGTCAAATGAAAAAAATCCACCTCATCGGGACTCGAACCCGCGTCTTTCTGGCTTGTAGCATACGCTACTACGCTACCGCGTGCCCCCCGTTACTTAATGAGATATGTATATTCTGCTGCACATGTTTTGAGAGTTTTTTTTTCTTGTTGGCTTGTATATTGTTTAGTTGAGCGCGATAGAAACGGCATCCACTCATTTGGTCTGAGACGGCTGTGTGAATGTAGGGTTTGTTTATTTCCAAAGAGAAATTAATTGTTATTAAGCGGTATCGGAAAGAAAGTACAGCGTTCTAAATTCTTGGAGTCTGCATTCTCTAGGTGCCGTACTGTTCGGCATTTGGGATGAAAATTCGTGGTGACAACGAAACGCGAACTCTGTGACCTTCTGAAGTATCAAGAGTTTTGTGAGTCCGGTACCAGCTGAAGTCTCAATCCGTGCCAAAGCCGAAAACGGTGACGGTGACACCTTCCTGTTAATCTATAGGTTATCAGAAGTATGGGAAGGGCCATAATTTGTTTTATTGGACGTTATTTACAGCCATCGGTAAAATTAATACAGCATTCCAGGAAGTGGCTTTTTCATTGTAACTGACTTCATGCATAGAAGTATTTGTTTGTTATGGCCTGTAGGTCTGGAAAATTGACATATAGCAGAAATTTCCTCGATTGCTCCTTCTATATCCATTCATGAATGATCATAGAGAATATTACAAGTACTTGCAGCAATAGTTTACGCATTAAACATGACAGTATATATGTTGGGTAAAGGTAAAAACGTAAAGTTTTCCCTGTGCTTAACAAATTAAGCATTACGCCATGAAGACGTACGAGGGAGTGGATGTATAGATCCAAATTTTCTAGACCTCGGCACTAGTTGGATGTGAGTGGTCAGCTTCATGGCCCTACCGCTTTACCCCCGGTGGAAGAGCCCCCGGTACCAATTGGTTATGAGGTTGTTCAGACGCCTGTTAGAATTTTAAAATTGTTCACATATAATCGCAGATTACATAGTGATATCCGTTCAGTTGACCGAATTTTCGTCCAGTTTTAAGGATTTCCAAATGTTTAGATTGAGTTCGTGTATAAAATTAATTGTTTCGGACGTAAATAATGGTGACATTTCATGTGAGGCTAACAGGCTATTATTTTGGAAAATATCTTGTTTTTAAAACACAGGATTCAAAGCTGTTCATCTTTGATGATTTCGCTTCCCTTTTTATTTTCTTGTCGCTACATTCACATCATATGGGCTAATGCTCCTAGTTGCCCATCACCTGAAACAGTTGGCGACACCTGAGCTACTGATAAGTGAACATGCTCTAAGAGCGTACCGTGTCTCACTGACTTCCGGTATGCCCACAGGAGGCGCGGCGACCAGGAGCTGGCGGGTGAGCGCTACCGGGTGTCGGAGAACAATAATACAGTGTTGTTGAACCTGCACCACGTGACGAGGAACGACGTCGGCCATTATACTCTGACAGCAAAGAATTCGGCAGGGGAGGCTCGTCGTGCTTTTCAAATCAAAGTTGAAGATGCCGGACCAGATGTCCCCGTGTTCCTCAGGAGACTCAGTGACCTAGCGGTGAAGGTGGGCACTCGCACCCGGTTCCTGGTCGAGATTCGCAGTTCTTCTGAAGTGAAGGTGAGCATACGTTCAGTTGGAGACACTCAGGTGAGAGCACATGTGCAATATAAGACGGCGTATCTGGGTGTGATATGTATATACTCGTATGTGAGATCTCTGTATGGCCCAATGTTACATGTTATGGATCGGCTCTCCTTGGCGGTAGGTACGGGTGACTTCCGCTTGAAAGCGCGCTTGTAAAAGAGCTCATGTGTACGTACACACACGTGTGTGTGTGTGTATATATACACCATCTTTCATATAGTGTACACACGACATACTATACACAAGAACATAACTCTTACTACACACGAATATGAAAACACATATATCCTTTTCGGGCAGGAATGAGCTGAAATACTCATATGGAATTGTAGCACGCATGGGAGGGGTGAGAAATGATCACAAAGTTTTGGCCAGAAGAGATCTGTTGGAAGACGTAGGCTTAGATATGAGGGAAATATTGAAATGGATCTTAAAGAAATAAGTTGTGAGCGCGTAGATAGAGCTCCTCTGAAACTTAAAGATTCCACAAACGACGGGATATTGTTTGATCAACTGAGCGACTGTTAGTTTCTCAAGAAAATCTTTGTTCCATATATTCAGGTAGTTTGAATTACATTAAGCCGAAACTTTCGTTTTCAACCCTTACTGCCGAAAACCATAACGAGCGATGCTCGTGGAAGCGTCGCTGCACGGGCTTCCTGTTTTAAAATATGATCATTACTGCCTTCTTCAGGCTTAAGTTAATGTTTTATTTCTACCTTTTCTTCCTTCCTTATCTACATTTATGAAGAATAATCCATACGAGCATGACGCAAAGCCTGGCACTGTATAGGCACCTACTGAAATTAAAATCAGTAAAAATTTGCTTCACTCGTCCAAGGAGTCCTACTGCCTGTGAAAAAATATTACGAAACTGAAGTAGAGGCCAGGGCCCAACAGAGGACTGTAGAGCACATTCATGAAAGGATGAATGAATGAAAAAACTGCCTGCATAACGACAATCATTCATCTGTAGACAGCAGCAGAGCGAGTTCCCTAAATATCTTATGGTCTCAACAGACGTAGCTGAGTCATCCAGTAATTTTCAGTACTGATAAACGAACCAGTATTTATCCATAAATGTCAGAGAATCTTTTTATAGTTTTGCCAGAAGGAAATAGGCCACTACTCTGTTCGCTGTTGAGTTTGGTCGTGTTTCTCGGAACGTCGACAGAGAACAATACGGCCCAGTAGAAGAGAGGCCGAGATATGGCAGCCCTTCTCTAAGTGCACATGGACAGGTTATACTCGGTGTGTCTAGGATCCGTTAGGACTCTTTTTTCTTTTCCCTGCAATGCCATCTGTTGGTGAGTTGTGACGTTAAGATTCTTGAAGTTTCAACTGTGGCTGTCTATAATTTCAAAGTGCAAACATCGCTGCATCATATGTTCTGACCTTGAATGAAACAGTACTGTTCTGACGCTCGTCGGAAAATGGCAGTTGAACAGAGAGCCAACATCAAATTTTGTTTGAAATTAGGCAAAACAGCCGGTGAAGCGTACGAAATGATGAAAAGTGTGTACGGTAGTGATTGTTTGAGTCGCTCGAACATTTTTCGATGGTATGCTGTATTTCGTGACGGCAGGGAGGACATTGAAGACGCTCCACGTGCATCAAAGTCGAAAAGAAGCCGCACTGAAGAAAATGTGAAAAAAGTGACCGGACTGAAATCGTTGCATCAGACAGATGTGTTTCTGCAAGACTCATCGAGGAGCTTTTAGGAATACCAGACAGTATTGTGCATCAATTTTTGACCGAGGATTTGGGCGGTTTATACCGCACACGCTGTCAGGCGATGAAAAACATGTCGGAGTGGAACACTGCAAAGACATGTTACGGTCGGCCCAAAGTAATACAAAATTTACAAAATCGATTCTTACTGGTGACGAGACATGGTGTTTACAATATGAGCCTCTCACAAAGCGGCAGAGTGCAGCGTGGTTGAGCCCAAAGAAGCCAGCCGAAACCAAAGAAAGTGCGCATGCGAAAGAGTTGAGTAAAGACACTGCTAACCGTTTTCTTCGATTCCAAAGGAATCATTCACAAGGAATTTCTGACAGAAGGTCAAACAGTGAATTCTGAGTCCTCAATCGTTTGTGGGCGAGAATTCTTCAAATTAGACCTAACTATCGAGAGCAAGGTTCCTGGTAGCTCCTCCACAATAATGCCCCACCCCACAAATCGAAGATCGTGCGCGATTTTTTGGCCAGAAAAGGGATCACAGTCCTTGATCATCCTCCGCATTCGCCAGATTTGGCTCCAGCAGATTTCTGGTTGTTCCCAAAAGTTAAGTTGGCGACGAAAGGAGAGCGTCACGACACCATCCAGGACATCCAAAGGGAATGTACCGCAGTTTTAAATGCGATTCCACAAAAGAAGTACAGTGACCGTTTTCGAAAACTTTTCATTCGATTCCAGCTATGTATTGATTCAGAAGGAGACTATTTTGAATAAAAGGAGTGAAATTTTGAAAATAATTCACGTCTTGTATTTTTAATGAACACAGTTCTAACAGAACCTGGACACACTGTGTATGTACTTTTTGTCACATGTCACAAGAAAGCTTTGGCCCCCTTGGGACACGCGGCGCAGAATACACTGAATTACTCTGAAAAAGTTTTATCATACAAGAAGGACAGCTACGAATAGCATACCACACGGCACAACCGGTAACTCAGAAGATACGTGTCTACACCGTAACTCTTCTCTTTCTGCATTTCATGGTCATTGTGGCAGGGACATAACAAACACATACGTGTATACTGTGTAAAGGTTCGGCTACACAGAGCGCTACGCTATGTTCGCTACGTACGCTGTATACATTCTGCGACGCAACTAACATGGGGAACATAGCGTACGTAGCGTACGTAGCGCTCTGTGTGGCCGAACCTTAAGAGTTGAGGTTCTCACGGCGATCAGTACAGAATAACGTAGCTCTTGTAGGATGGGACGTCCGTTGTTACAGGCGAATTCAGTTTAACAGTGAGAGGTATTAACTTCCGTGCATAACATCACTAATTCAGCGAATCAGAGTCTTTCTTGATAAGCTGAGCACATCCTTAGCTAGGCGAAACTAGTCCACACCTTACTCTTTCAATTGGCATCTTCTCTCCAGGTTTTCTAACTAAATTTTGCACCAACACGCATTTCTGTTTTCTTCTGACGGGCGACACTGTCTGTTCGTCTCAACGTTCTTGGGTTCGTATTCATAAGGATATAGGGAAAAGAGTATCCTCAGGGAAGCAGCCCCCGGCACCCATTTATAGGAGGCTGCGTGGACCCCAGAGGCGGTAGAGTACAGCAAATCCTTGCCTCTGCCGAGAATCAAAGCCCGATTCCTCAGTCGTCCAGCCCATATTAGGAAGGCCTTCACTGTATAAATGTGTCCATTCTGCCGTGAATTCATCTCTCTTCGTCTCAAATGACCTCCTAAGCAATTTGTTCTGTCACCGTCGATACAACATGATAACATTAGTTTATTATTTAAATCATTGAACACACTTAACAACAAATTCTTCTCTGTTTTCCAAAGAAATAAAGGCAGGCACAGGACTAAGCTACGCCATCCAGGCTTCAGGACACATAACATAATACTTACGTACATTTTAAAGGATTGAATCCTGTTGCGCATGTACAATGAACATATATAATTTTTACCGTCAACGCAACAATACTTTATTATTTATTTGTTTATTTACGTATATTGCACGCATTACATGTTACTACCTCAAACGGATAATCTTCAGGTGCTGCAATTTTCTCACATACCATACGTTGCAGTTCGGTAATGCTACGTGATAAATTTGCAGCACCTGAAGATGACCTGTTTGAGGTCGAAACATATAGTGCATGCTATATAAATAAATAAATAATAAAATATTGTTGCATTGACGGTAAAAATTATATATGCTCATAATGCGTGCAGCTGCACACTGTTCTGCGCATCCTTCAGTGACTACTGGGAGCTCCGCGATTAGTATGTGAGGGTATCGACACAGACCGCCAGGAACTGACTGTGACCATTCCTTGCCAAATCAGTGTACTTAGGCGCTACCGCGTCTCTGTGTGGGCACAGGTGTCATGGCACAGGAACGAAGAGCAGCTTCTGGAGGGTGAGCGGTTCCACTTCGTGCACGAGGGCAACTTCTTTTGTGTGGATGTTGCTCCCGTCATGGTGGAGGATGGAGGGCGCTGGACCTGTTTGGCTGAGGGGGCTGGCGGAAGGACCTCCTGCTCATCGAACCTCAACGTGTTGGGTGAGTCAGAACGTTGCAAGAGTATGTATTTCATTCTCCGTTCCCAACGAACCTCGCTATTTCTTCGCACTCTGTCGGCCCCGAGTTCAGTTTGAATCCGGGAGAACAACTATCCATACAGGATTTTCGAGGTTTTTCTCAACTATAATTTCTATGGCCACATTGTGGCTTCTATAAAACAGAAGTGGGGAAAGTACGAGCATTTTGTCTTCGATTAGACTCACTTTTTAAATGCGCTTGTTATTTTGGTTATCGTTTGCTCAAGATATGTCTATTATATCAAATATTGTTTCAGAGAAAACATCATACAAAAATACACTGTATGTATACATATTTACAATATTGTATTTAAGCTTCCTCTTGCATTTCTATAACATTCACATAGAATATTTATATGACAGTTCCATCAACAATGCAACCACGTTATTCCATTAAAATTGTTAAAATTCAATTAAATTTTAAAATTTTAAAATTTAAAACTGAATTGAATTTAACAGTTTTAATGGAATTTTAGTTAATGGCAATAGAAAGTGAGCCACAGTGCATGGTGAATTGATTAATGTTAGCTGGATCGTAACCGCAACATTAATATAGAACAATGCAGTTACACGTGAAATGCATGACTGATATTGAATGCAGGTAACAGTTTTGGCGAGTTGGAGTACCTGACGATGGCCGGTTGGGGCCCGAAACATGTTATAGTAAAATGTGAAAATTCAAAGGAACTACAATACAAATATTATACGTTAATGTTAGAGACATTATTCTCGTGTTCAGTTGATCACATATAATATGGAAAACTGTTCCAATAAAATGTGTAGATAAGAATGACATCTGAATTGTATGTAATATACTCAGTTCTGTTTGTTCAGGTCTTCCCAAGTTTAATTCTGATGAATTTGGACCAACTCTCAGAGCAAACTCAAAATATCACATTTCAGTGAATTAGATTATGAAACGTAAGTTCTGAGGTTTTCACGGCTATGACTATGAAGAAAGTCGTCTTCTGGGTTTTGGCGCCGTGTATTTTTCGTTTTGGCCGACATTTCGGAGAAACGTCGGCCAAAACGAAAAACACACGGCGCCAAAACCCAGAAGACGACTTTCTTCATAGATTATGAAACGTTCATGTCTTCCCGAAATTACTTCTCTTTCTCACCCTTATGCGTTCATTTTATGCAGTGTTCAAAGAACGCATTTATATGTGCACGTGTAGCTGCGTGATCATCACAGACCGCTCGCAGCAGTAAATTAATGTTAACGCGCGTTAATGCAGTGGTACAGTGCAAGTTATTTTAGAGCCTCACTCAGTTCTTTGAACCGCTGAAATCGAAAAATATACATCCCTTCCGTCAAGCTGGGCCGCAGAGTTTTGGGCTGCCGGAGAAACCGACACACCTGCAGCGTAAATTGTACACATAAGAAACAAATGCAGAGCAGATGCTGGAAATGCTGTACTTTCTTACGAACACGTTGCTGGAATATCCAAGAAATGTACATTCATGCGTTTAATTCATTCTTAATAAACAGAGAAAACTTACGACTTGAAACTCCGCTTTCCTCTGTGCAAGGCAACTGAGGGACTTCAAAGTAGAATATTCAACTGCAACGCCGATTTCATCCAGTTTCTCTTGAATAAGCCATCGGCCTTTCCATTATATATATATATATATATATTGGGGGGGGGAGTCAAGTAATGACCCTGGACTTTTCTCCTTTTAGGTTTCTTGAAGAACCGCTTTCCACAGTGGTGCCCCAACCGAACCCTAGTTAACTCAATATGCACAGTATCTCTCACTTGGCATTTCAACACAAGAATTCGCACGGCTCACTGCGTGTCTTACAGTTATACTTTAACAGGCCCGGGACACCGCCTCTGTGGTCTAGTGGTCAGACTTTCTGGCTATAGATCCGGAGGTTCCGGGTTCATTTCCGCCGCTACCAGATTTTCTGAGAAGTAGAGGGGCTGGAACGGGGTCCACGCAACCTCGTGAGGATAATTGAGGAGCTATTTGAAGCAAATAGCGGCTCCGGTCTAGAAAAACCGAGATTAACCTCCTTGGGGATCCGTTGCGCTGACCACACAACACCCTCTGGCCACTAAAGTTGGCACTAACTTCACCAACAAGCGGTGGTCGCTCGGTCGGTATAATTCGCTTGAGGACTACAGGCCACGGTTTTTTTTTTTTTGCTTTGGTGTAGTTTTTTTATTTTTGGGTGCGGGAGTTTGACTCCCACACTGCTTATCGCACAGGTCAAGCACAGAAGCAAGCATTAAAAGAATATGGAGCTCGTGACGAGAACCGTCCGGCACATAACGCATACACGCACTCCTTTACGGATGTTGACGGTCTGCACCAAGGGCTGCACATTCTCCTCACGACGACGATAACAACAACAGCAACCTAAAGAGCATTTACAGCAGCTGTTGCAGTCCGTTATATGTTTTATTTCTAATGTGTTTAGGCTGTAGATTCGTCGATTCTCCTAGCAGTTAGGATCTCCGCGGTATGACTTGACGAGAGAGGCGTTTAATTCTTCTACCTGAGCAGTTCAAGAAATAGCGTAAGGCTCCAAAACTCTCACATCCACACCAAGCACTGCAGATATTCTCTGGCTAGTTGTTCCAAGTCCCCACTATAATCACGACAATACACGTAGCTGGTGACGTCACTATGCTCACATTGTAGAACACACACTCCAGCTCTGCTTTTGACCTTTCAGTGAAGCGGCTGAGCATTATCCTCCCGCTGACATGAACGCCTTCAACTTTCCTGCATTCTGCGTGCAAGTAATGCGGATAGGCACATGCCTGTCCTAATCAGGCTTAAAACAGACCCATAAAACGACGGCCACCACTTCGGCTGTGGGTAATGATGCTGAATGATTGACCCATTTGTCTACAAACACGCGCACACACATGTCTTGTGCGGTTTCTGTGTTCCGAATTAAATGCCATATTATTCACGCAACATAAACATGTCCTACATTTTCAGTTCCGAAGGCGTACAAGGCCCCCGAGTTCTTGGAGGAGCTGCAGGCCCTGCTAACGGAGCAGGGCACCGTGTCCCTGGAGTGCAAGGTGGTAGGCGTACCTACCCCCGTGCTGCGCTGGTACAAGGATGGCAAAGAGATCAAGGCGGGGGACGTATTCGCTTTGACCGCCAACCCTGACGACCCCACATCCCTCGGCACCTATACATGCGAAGCTGTCAACTGTATGGGCAAGGCCTACTCCTCCTCCAGGGTGCACGTCATGGGGAAGGGCAGCCGCGAGGGCTCACTCAAACCGGCTGACAGGTCAGGAAGTAGCTGTAATAGCACAGCAAATCTTATAACTACAACCCCTGCCCATCTGACTTCATTTTCTGGGATTTCAGTACGAAGCCAGGTTGAGCTTAATAATTTGATATGGACTGTCACGTAACAAGGGTTAAACCAGCCAGGGTCAGTCTGTCTTCAACACTTTTCTTTCTTTTTCCCGGCTAGCTTTCACACATCAATATAATAAATTTAGCGAAAGTAAAATATCCTGGTGCTTGTTTGGTATTGATGAAGTTGAAGAGTACACCCCAGGAAGATTCCTGATACTCATTTCTGTTATAGGCTGAGTCGACCCCAGAGTCATAGTGTAGCTGGAAGGATTAGGTCAATTGAAAAAAAAAATCACCTCCTCGGGACTCGAACCCGCGACCTTCCGGCTTGTAGCATAGTGCCTCAAGAAACTAAGCTACCGCGTACAGTAAATAAGAAACGAATAAATAAATAAAAATAAACATGGAAACATTTGCGTCTTCACATTTCAACATTTACTTTTTCTTAATTTTTCTCCAATTTCAGTCATATTCTTTAACTTAACCGACAGTTATTTTCAGGAACCTCGTCTCGAATCTTTTCTCCTCGGTGTCACAGTCAAAGTTTGGTTTTCGTAAAATCCCATCAGCTAACACTCAGTTCTCCGCGATTAGCATAAGAATACGAATTTGTTAACTTCTATTTTTTCATCAAATGACTGACGTTTACACTGAAGTGAAAGGGTGTCCACAGACGTTACCACGAATGCGAAATGCCTCATATGTCGGTTCTTATCGGGACAGTTCCCTCTGAGATAATGCTCATGTAGACTAATTGTGGTCACCGTTTATTATTCCACTTTCATATCTCCTCTTTGCTTCTACTGTGTTGAAATCTTGAATTTATTATCTATTCGAAACACGTAATAATACGCGTAACAATAATAATAATAATAATAATAATAATAATAAAAACAAAAACAATAATAATGTTGTCAAATATATGCAAACAGAATTAACCTTACGGTAATTATTAACTTTTTACTTTTCTTTATTATGTGAAGCCTACGTATAGAATTAATATTTATCAGCACGTATAGATTAGACTTAGGCCTGTAAACGGACCAGATTTCAGAGCTTATAGTGAAGCCTACGTATATAATTAATATTTATCATCACGTATAGATTAGACTTAGGCCTGTAAACGGACCAGATTTCAAAGCTTATAGGCTCTATTTAGATGCTAACTTTTTAATATTTCTACTTTTCACTTTACTTAATGGATATTTATGAAATTTGTTTTCTTCTATCTTCATATAATGGTGGAACCATTTTTGGCAATGAGCTGTTTACTTAGGAGTCGAATGTATTTAATTGTATGCTAATTATATAATTTTTAATGTGATCAGAGAGGGTGCTTCAAGAGATTCATTTAAGCCGTTTGTACGCTTTCTGTTCAGTCATGGTTCGAAATTTCATATGATACTGTAACAGACAACGAAACTTATGCTCAAAATATTTTGTCTTGCAGCATGAAACCCATGGGACCACCTCCAGCGTTCAAACAGGAGTTACGTAACGAAAAAACAAGGATTGGGGACAAGATAACACTCACATGCCAAGGTGAGAACTGCCTGAATCAGAAAGTGATTACTAACTCCGTAGAGCAGAGCTCAGCGCCGCCTGTGGAGGCCGAATGTCATCATTTTCACAGGACCTTGCCGTCGAACCTCAGCCCACATCCTCACACTTGGTTCATGAAGATTAATTTTGACATTTTCCTCAGTTCTGCAACTAGGCCAAAGTCTCTTAGGTCGCGTCTCTCTTCAGTTATGCTGTTTATGTTTCTCATGTCCCGGGTATGTAGGTGCTCCCAACCCATTTTATGTTTCTTGAATTGCTCATCCAAACACGGTCATTGGAGACCAAAAATGCTCTCAGTATGTTTCCAGTCAGGTCCTCTAGCTTAGGAACAAACATTTGCCACCTTTAAAATGCGAGAACAAGTTTCACATTCATCGGCCTATACAAACAGGTAAAGTTAAAGCTTCGGTCAAAGCAAGGAATGCTTACAGATTTAGATCACTTATGGCGTTTAGTCACATGGTAGATTCTTAAGGCAATCCCAATGCAAAGTATGGAGTATCACTTCTTGTTGGCTGGAGGCCTTCTCTTTTGTCTCTGATCTCAGGTAGTGCCATGTAGAATTGGCATCATGGTTTATCGGCGAGGGATTCATTTTATTCGGTCTTCAAGTAATACGAATTCCAAGTAAAAAATACATAACTGCTGTTTATAAAATTATTATTATTGTGGAAGTGTATTTCATTTTTATCTAAATATTGGTTTCTCTGATCAGGTCGTTTGATAAACGAAAATAGTTGTTTTCATTTCATGGAAGCAGTAACAACGCAAAGTTTTATATCTGTTATTTAACTTTATGTTCCTTTATTGCATATTGTTGATAGAGGTAATTAATCGGAATAACGAATAATGGAATAACGCATAGGACCGAGTTCGAAAGTCTATGGCTCAGTATTAATTTCAACGTCATGTTAGTACTAAAACATAAGCTAGTCTTACGTCTGGCTTGGATTGAGGGTGTGTAATAGTTTGAACATTGTCCTATAGACGGCTCTGGGTTTGACGCCTCAACAGTAGGAGATATTCTTACTCTGCACAGACACGGGATATATCTTCATCTTATTGCACATCCACATTCATCACCGACAAAATAATTAACAAATGTGATGAATTCTTATTCAGAATTTATGAGCAGAGAATCAGTAAAAATGATTCATCGTCAGGTTTTATTGTAACCAAAGTTTGTAAGAGAAATATATTTTTATATCTTGTGTTGTGAATCTGGGTACAATTCACCATAACTTACTGTTGTGCAGAACTTGGCATCAAGTTGGTGTTTGCATCCCGTCCCAGAACATTCGACATGTAATTTTAAATACGAAAACAAAATTCCCTGCACCTCGTGGCTGTAGAAGTGCTCTTAAAGAAAGTTAGCCTTTGTCTGATCTGGACAACGTTTTGATTTCTCAACCTGCAGTGGCTGTACCGCCCTGGCCGCAGAGCATAACGTGGTACAACAAAGAAGGGCGTGTGGACGAAAGTGAGAAGTACCACATCATGGCGGACGGACTGGGCGGTTACATGATACAGATCGACCACGCGGAGGAGGCGGATGAGGGCGAATGGAAATGCGTCGCTACGAGCAGCGAGGGTGCCAAGGGAATCTCCACTTGCCACGTCTCCATGACGTGTAAGTGACGTCATTGTACAAATTCTGAACTGTAGATTTTAGTACTTGCAGCTACATCGCGATTCTAACAGTTGACTATTCTAGAAGTTTTCTAAATCTTTATGCAGAGAAGCGTAAAATCTCCATGCCTGGAAATTTATATAATAACACTGCGATACAGGAAATCACGAAGAAGCACGCATGCTGTGCGCGGGATTTGAAACCGCAACCATACCTTTTGATCAAGCAGTTTCCTCTTATTGTAGACCATTCGGTTACTGGAATCAGCAACTTTTATTATTATGTAACCTACTGCTTGAAGTGCAGTTTTATGGCATGTTTTATACTGATGGCTCTTGTTTACTTATACAGACTTAGTTTTCAGTACTTAACTACGAATGCAAACAGTACATCAGTAGATATTTACCTGTACTTACAGTAGTAAGTTACTTTGTCGTCAAAGTCAGCTGTCGCATATGCGTGATGTGTTAGCCAAGTGGCTAGCTTAATAATTTATTAACTACATAAGTAACTAATTAAATAACAAACTTCAAACCAACTAAGTAAAATTATGAAATGTCTGTTGATACACTCAATTAAGGATCTGACTTCTAGGAATGTAACTAACACCGGTAGTAAGCGAAAATTTCTTACAAAATTCAAGTTAAGACATACTGTTGGATTCTCAGTGAGTTTTGGTTATTTCTGACAAAAGTTTGTTTTTAAAATTATTACTAGTCTCTGTTATCTAGTGGTCAGAGTTCCTGGCTACAGATCCAGAGGTCCCGAGTTCGATTCCCGGCGCTACCAGATTTTCTGAGAAGTAGCTAGTGTGGAACGGAGTCCACTCAGCCTCGTGAGGATAACTGAGAAGCTACTTGAATGGAAAAGTAGCAGCCCCGCTGTAGAAAACCGAGATTAACGGCCGTGGGGATCCGTTGCGCCGACCACGCGACACCTCAATCCGTTAAAGTTGGCACTAACTTCGCTGAGAAGCGGCAATCGCTCGGTCGGTATAATTCGCTTGCGAACTCAGACCACGGAGTTTGTTTGGCAGCAATACTAATCGTCGTAGGCATAGTGTTATTAGCAAACTTCTCGTTGAATTGAGCGAAACCCAGTGTCTCGGAAAGTACGAGCAGGTCTACTTCTACTGCTACGGCAGAAAGTCTATGTCAAGAAAATTTATTTTCACGACAGCATTAAGTCGAATATAGTTGTTTCGTGTTAAAATAATTGCTGCTAGGAATTTTCAATCAACTTTTTGCCTATATTGTAGAACTATATGATCGACCTAATCGGCCAGAAACCTTGGAAGTGGAACCGGAAGAAGAAGTAGATACAGACGAGAAAGGACCATATATTTTACAAAGTGAGGTGGAAAAAGCTATCAAGGACATGAGGAATGGAAAGGCTACAGGAGATGATGTACTTGGAGATGTGCTTAAGTTACTGGGAGAAGGTGGTTTGAAAACACTGACAAAACTAATAAACACCATATATGAAATTTGGGAGTGGCCCAAGGACTTTAAAGAAGTGACAATGATCGCCTTAAAGAAAAAGACAAAAGCCACAAAATGCAGCGACCATCGCACAATAAGCCTTATTGCACACATAACAAAGTTAATAGCAAAGATACTTAAAAGAAGAATTGAAAGGAAAATAGAGGATGTACTTGGAGAAGATCAGTTTGGATTTAGAAGAGGAAAAGGAACCAGGGATGCAATTGGGATGATGAGAATTATAGCGGAACGAACTTTGGAGATAGATGAAGAACTGTGTGTTTGCTTCATAGACTGGCAGAAGGCATTTGACCGGGTAAACTGGACCAAATTAATGCAGATCCTGAAAGAAACAGGTATCGATTGGCATGAAAGAAGATTGATTAGCAAATTGTACATGGATCAGAAAGTTAGAGTACGACTGGACAGGGGGGAGACAGGAAGTGTGCAGATTGGAAGAGGAGTTCGACAAGGATGCTGTTTATCACCAATTCTGTTCAACTTGTACAGCGAATGCCTTACCAAGGAAGCTCTGGATGGGCTCGGTGACTTCAAAGTAGGAGGGCAAATTATTCAAACTGTGAAATATGCAGATGACCTTGTGTTAATGGCTAAGGAAGAAACTGTGCTACAGGGCATGATTGATAGACTAATTGAAATTGGAAGGTGCTATGGCATGGAAATGAATGTGGAGAAAACAAAAGTAATGAAAATTTCGAGACAACCAACCCCAGTCACAATAAAGATAGACCAAAAACAACTGGAGAATGTGAAATGTTTTAAATATTTGGGTAGCTTGTTAACAGATGATGGAAGGTGTACTAGTGAAATTAAATCCAGGATTGCCATGGCAAAAGCTGCATTTAGCAAGAAGAAGAATCTTTTTACCAGCAAATTGGACTTAAATTTGAGAAAGAAACTAGTGAAATGCTATGTTTGGAGCATCGCTTTGTATGGGGCTGAAACTTGGACACTTAGGGCAGTAGATCAGGAACACCTGGAAAGCTTCGAAATGTGGTGTTGGAGAAGGATGGAGAAGATCAGTTGGACCGATTATGTGAGAAATGAAGAAGTGTTATTTAGAGTCAGTGAGCAGAGGAATATCCTACACGAAATAAGAAAACGGAAGGCTAATTGGATGGGTCATATCTTAGGCAGTAACTGCCTTCTAAAAGAAGTTATTGAAGGAAAGATAGAGGGGCGGATAGAAGTGACCAGAAGACGAGGAAGAAGACGTAAGAAGATGCTGGATGACCTTGGAGACAGAAGAGGATATTTTCATTTGAAGGAGAAAGCTCTAGATCGCATTAAGCGGAGGAATTGTTTTGGAAGAGACTGTGGACCTGTCGTCTGACAGATTACAGATGAATGAATGAATGAAGAACTCCTCCAGTATACTTCTGTCCACGGATGTTTAGTCCACATTTAACGTCCACTACAAAATAATTACTTTAATCTACCCCCTGTTAATTATGTTGATAAAACTCTTTGTCATTTCCTGAATTTGAGACTATTAATCTACCTTATATGATGTGAAATTTCCAGACTGATTATGTAATAAATTTGATGATTCTAAGAAAAACACTTTTCCTTGTGCAGTGTTGTTTTGATTACTTTATTTTGCAGTAGAGAGTATCAGTGTAAATTATTAGCCTCCTTCAATACAGAAAGAAGGAAATACAAAGTTGTAGAACTTGTAGAGCTTTTTCAGTACTTTTTTAAACCGGCAAATGAGGATCCACTCTGCACCCGTTACGCTCACTTTGTATCTCTAAAATAAAATAAAATAAAACACAACAAAATAAAATAAAATAAATAAGGCAAGACACGCCATCACAGGATAGGACAGGACAGGACGAGACGGTGTAACAAAATGTGTCATACCTTTTTATGTGCTCGAACATCAGGTTTAAATTAGTTACTATAGGATTCTGACGATGGTGTATAACACACTGATATGTTGGGTTTTTGGACTTTATTTTGGACTTGGTCCAGTGATTGAGGCTAGCTCTTTCTAACGGACCCAACTGAATAGGTGTTTTCCTTCACCTGAGGACGGAAACAGATCCAGTTTCCGAAACGTCGTGTTTTTATTTGTTATCTTAAAAACCAGGACGATGGATAAAGTCCAAAAACCCAACATATCAATCAGGTTTAAAACTTAGGCTTCAGACGTTGAAGGCATAAAGTAATAATCATTTGAGATTAGTTTCTGTATAATAGTTACTGGACATTTTAGGTAGGAATGAAAATTTGACTTCATCAATTTGTGCACTGGTATCTTCTGTTACTAGATCCAAAGAACTATCGGAAGCCAGGTTTAAAACTTAGGCTTCAGACGTTGAAGGCATAAAGTAATAATCATTTGAGATTAGTTTCTGTATAATAGTTACTGGACATTTTAGGTAGGAATGAAAATTTGACTTCATCAATTTCTGCACTGGTATCTTCTGTTACTAGATCCAAAGAACTATCGGAAGCCTCGCTTCTTGGAGAGCCTAAAGGCAGTCCTGACCGATGAAGGTTTGGTGTCCTTCGAGTGCAAAGTCGTGGGATTTCCTACACCACAACTTCGATGGTTCAAGGATGGACAGGAACTGAAGCCAGGAGACGTGTACCAGCTGACAGGCACCAACTCACTTGGTAAGCAGACAGCCATTTTGGTAAATAAACACCACTATAATGGTGCTATAAAGTACCACATTGACTTCTGACTGAGGGGTGGGAGAACGGACCTAGCAGAGATGAAGTTAACAGAGGTTTTCTGAAGTGAGCTTCACACTATGTACTCACCACAGAGTATGATTGAATGGTTAAATAAAAGCAGATGCGTTTTGTGGTATACGGTACTAGTGGGTAAAAAGTATAAAGTTTTAGCTTTAAAATCTTAAAGAAGATTATTTGGAAGGTCTAGACATAGGTAGGAGGATGATATTAAAATGAATTTAGGATAAATAGGTTTTAGTAGTGTGAACTAGATTCAAGTGGCCTAAGATTTAATGGCGGAATTTTGTGAATATGGTGGGTAACGTCTCTTTACAGACTGTGTAACTATCAGTGTTTCAAGAATCACCCTCAACCGTCAAGTTATTTCTAATTTCTGACACACGAGGTTCTGTTGTCTTTAATTTATCTGTATGAATGGAATCGTACGGTGAAAACACTTCACAGGTATAGGTTCGAAACATGAGCAAGGTATTCATTCTCCTTTGCTATTCCGGACTGTTGTCTTTGCTAATATAACCATTATAACTTATTATGCGTTCAATAGATTTGCGATTCTCAAAGCGGTGACAATGGGCAATGTTGTCTTCTGAGTTGTGGCCGTGTAGAAGTTCAGCGGACGTTTCGGAGGAACGTGCTGCCTCCATATCAAAGGTCAATGAGTAAGCCAAGCAAGAAACAAGCAGCAAGAAGGGTAATTATACGTTTCTCCTAAACGTCCGTAAGAGTCCACGAAACTGCAATGTGCCACATCCGATATAATAGGTCTTTTCGTATTATGTATTCCATTACAGGAAGTAACTATGTTAGGCTAACCTGGACCATAGTAAGATGTTATATAATGAATGGTTAAAATAAATTGAAACTAAGTTTAAAATGTACTCTTTTAAAAAAAAATCGCATAGTGGATAGCGGAGTCCAACTGGGTCCACTCGGCACTGCGGCCACTGATTGGCCTATTGTAGCCTGCTCCGGGTGATTATGATGATGGAGAATTTGGTGGAATGAAGATTGGCAGGGGAAACCGATGTACTCGGGGATAACCCGCCCCAGCGCCAGTTTGTCCACCACAAATCCCACTTGACCAGAACCGGGCCGCCGCGGTGGGAAGCCAGCGACTAACCGCTTGAGTTATGGCGCGGCCAAAATGTACTTTGTTCAATAGTAGAGTGAATTTACCGACTACACAACACATTTTTTATTATCACTGCATGTTTCGACCTTAAGAGGTCATCCTCAGGTGTACGAACACGGCTGTATAATTACACGCGGTCACATTCACTTTTCACTCATTCGACCTTGTATCTTATCCAGACTTACGCTCACTAATATATCGAGTTCTTTTATAAACCACAGGTTAAAATTGTTATTATTCTAATTTAATTGTTAAAAGTTAAAAGTTCGTGAATCGAAGTTCAATTCATGTCACTGGTACCGCTTTCCAGTCAGTCCATTGGACCGTTGGCCGCCGCCTAGCAACAGCTGTTGTCTCATTGTTTGTTTCGCGNCATGAATTGAACTTCGATTCACAAACTTTTAACTTTTAACAATTAAATTAGAATAATAACAATTTTAACCTGTGGTTTATAAAAGAACTCGATATATTAGTGAGCGTAAGTCTGGATAAGATACAGGGTCGAATGAGTGAAAAGTGAATGTGACCGCGTGTAATTATACAGCCGTGGTCATACACCTGAAGATGACCTCTTGAGGTCGAAACATGCAGTGATAATAAAAAATGTGTTGTGTAGTCGGTAAATTCACTCTACTATTGATTAAACACAACAGGATGCAGGAAACGATTAAAATGTACTTTGTTGTTTCTATGTAAAAGGAAAACTAGGACGAAAGACGAAATCCAAACAAATTGCCTTGAACGGTGATTTTATGTTGATGTAGATATTTGTATAGATTTGAATTTATTCAGTTTTATTTAAAGTTAAAGAAAGAAGAGAACCACAAGCTGCTTGGTTCTTAAGGTTTCTTGAATTAACAATTTCATTTGTATGTTCCAGTCTGAAGATCTGAATAGTACCTGTATATGTCTGCTGGCTCGTGTTGTAAGCAGAGAACATCTCATTTCAGGTTCGTACTCTTGCATCGCGAAGAACTGCATGGGAGAAGCAACCAGCTCCGCGGAGCTCACAGTGGAGGACATCCAGAACCAACTCAATGAGGAAGAAAGACTGCAACTGTTCTCAACAAACCAACCACCGAAATTCATTGTGGGACTCAAGAGCTGTGAAGCAAAAATCACAGAAGACTTCAGGTTTACTGTCCAAGGTGGGTTTATGTTAACCAATATGAGACGTGAAAGACTTAATTTTCTCCTATACATCGTTGCAAATTTTTTTTTACTGTAGCATGGAAATGAATCGTGACATGTAGGAATATTAAGAATCTTGTACCTGGATGCGCTAAGGACAGAGAAACCCCGTGTTTCAGTGAGCGTCTCACCGGAACCTTCCATTCTGTGGTATCGAGATGACGAGCAGCTCGAAGGCGCTGACAGATATACTGTGTCCCGTGAGGCGTTGGGAGTCTGCAATTTCGATATCCGCTGCCTCGAAATTATCGATCAGGTAACTGCAGATTTGAAACTTTGTGTTCTTTCAAACTGTGCCTTCCTCGCTGCTTTTATCCAGATTTCAGTGATGAACGTCCACAGCGGTACGATATCTAGAAAAAATATTTACCGAACAGTAGCCTGGTTTTCCTTTGGCGCTACAGCCCCAATTTCGGTCGTGACCTACCTCCATGAAACTCTTCCTTTCATTTCGGGTTACTAGATCTTAGACATTCGATAGGACTCCTTGGGCGGGTGATCAGCTCGTCGCAAGGCCTCTACCTGTACATAAACATAAGGAATCGCTTGCAACCCCCCCCCCCCACACACACACACACAAACAAACACTGAACATCCATGCCCTAAGTGGGATTCGAACCCACGATCCCGGCTTCCGACCGAAGACAGTGCATGCCTTAGACTGCTCGGCTACCGTGACCGGGCCAAACAGTAGTTACAAAGCAAGCATTTTATAGTTAAAGAAAGAAAATTTGTGGAAGCACTATATTTCGTTTGGAACTCTTATGTATGTAACGTATAAGATGTAATTACTGTTAACACATGTGAATGAAATCGTATGCTGCTCCTACCTGACGGAAAGCTGTATTATTCTTTAATAACTGGGACTGCAAGCACATTACTATCCTTAAAAATGAGCGCAGTCTGTAACCCAACTGCGTGTTTTGACAGTTTAACAGACTTCACAAAATTAACATCATCATGAAAATGAAAGGCAAGGTAGCAAGCCATGGAGGCCCATGAGGTTTTGAGATGTTGAGGGTCCCACATTGTCTAGACAACTGGCCCACAGATGACGGTGAGTTTGTCAGCCTTACGCCCTGGCCGCCCTTTACCCCCCAGGAAGATTCCTAGTACTCCTGTTAGAGGCTGATTCGACCCCAGGACCACAGCGCGGCTGGAAAGATTAGGGCAATTGAAAAAATCCACCTCATCGGGACTCGAATCCGCGACCTTCCGGCTTGTAGCACAGTGCCTCAACCAACTACGCTCCCGTGTGCTCCTCATTATGAGATTAGATTCTTGTTTCGGTAATATTTGAAACGAGTGAGTGCTTGCAACGGTACTTTGCAGCTGACAGACTGCGAGTACTCGTATACAGTCACTTCCACGAAACCAAAGTACTTCTTGAGAAGCTAATAGGCGAATTCATCGTCTTTTGTGGAACCCATGGGTTCACAAGAACCCTCAATTCCCAGGTTCTTTTTGGCATTCTGTAACGTATTTCATTTTAATATGAGGGACTGTTGGGCCCTCGGTCCTAATCAGCTAGAATTAATTTTAATTCTTGATGTTATATATAGGAGTATATTGATATTACTTGTTAGATTTAAAAGTGATGTCACTGTAGGGTGCAGTACCTTCTAATGGACCTCAGTAAGAATTCCTTCTATAGCTTGATTTTAAGTAGACTTTTGGAGTGGTTTATATGTCGAAAATGACTTGAGAGTTTTAAGAATTCGTGTTTATTTTTCAGGCTGAATGGAAATGCGTGGCGACAAATGATTTTGGGCACAGCGTCACGTCATGTTTCCTTAAACTTATTATACCAAGACACTTCAAAAAGCCCAGGTTTCTGGAGTGTCTGCGAGCCATATTGTCGGAGGAAGGGGCTGTCAATTTAGAGTGTAAGGTCAGTGCAATGGAAGCTGCCAGAACATTTACAAAACAGGTTTATTCTAGATACAGGCCCTGATTTTGTGAATGCTACTGTATTACTTCGTAATTATGAACGTGAAGATTTCTATTCTAAGCATTAACTTGAGGATGGAAGCGACCGGTTCCTACGGAACAAAATGACACCATTTCGTAGCCCAGAAGGTCACATCTGAATAATGTGTATTTGTTTGTATTTTCTGTTACCATTAATGGCGAAATTTACAGTAAGAATGTTAAGATGTCTGCCTGAATATTATGATAAGTAGAACGTAAGTTGCAAGTAGCGGTCTTGATATTCCTCTTTGAACTCTGAGAGAACATTCCGAAACGCAGCGGAATAGTAGAATGAAAGGTTCGATGCGAAGTTTCTTAGAATGTAGTAATTCAGCTGTTGCAACGTTTGCAGATTTTTCTTCTGCCAGAACAGCATCCCTGTCACGTAATTTATCGGTTGTGTGGGTTCCATTCCTGTTTTGTATTTGGGAGATCTTTTAGTTTCAAGTGGAGACACTGAGATCAGCTCTTCTGACTGATATATTCCCAATTTGCCTAACCTCCTGTAACTCAATTATATGTTTTCTGAGCTACAGGAACAGTTAATTTAGTATTTTTCTTTAAACCACAAATATGATTATATAAATACAGCAACTAAATAATGTTCCTTGTCAGGGTTTAAATAAACAAAACTGTGGAATGTGGGATTTTAATTTTGTTTTTAAACACATTCAGTGCATATTTACAGCACTCTTTATATATAAATTTATTAGGCTTTTAGCAAGGCAGAAGTAGGCAGAGAGTGTGTGTTAGCAATGATGGCGCCCAGAGGCAGGTGTATGTCTGTTCTGCAGGTTATTGGAGTGCCTCAGCCAGAGCTGAAGTGGTACAAAGATGGAGAGGAGCTGAAGCCTGGAGACATACATCGAATCATTTCTGGACAAGACGGCACGTGTTGCCTGGGCACGTACACCTGCGAAGCCCGAAACTGCATGGGCACTGTGGCCAGCTCCGCTTCCCTCCTCGGCTTCGAAGGTACGCATACACGTCTAAACACCAAACAAGACAAACTCCGTAGCCTGTAGTGCGCCGAGCGACCGCCGCTTGTCGACGAAGTTAGTGCCAACTTTTGCGGATAGAGGGTGTCGCGTGGTCAGCGCAACGGATTCCCACGGCCGTTAATCTCGGTTTTCTAGACCAGAATACACGTCTAAACACCATGGATACAGAATCTGGTAGTCGGCCAGACATGTATTACATGGAACTTGAGAGTTATAATCATATTCACAATTTTCAGACACTGAACCTTACCCCGAGTCAGTTGGATCAGGATCGAACCCTCTCATTATAGTTCTTTAAGATGTATTTTATTTTTCAGAGGAGGACACTTGAACCTTAAATACAGGAAGTAACCAGAGGTTATATAAAATTGCATAATGAAGGGAGTCATGTTTATTCTTCACGCAATGTAATAAAACGTGTATAAAGAACGATGAATGGTTGTAGCATGCAGAATATATAGGAGAGGTGCTAAATGGTTACAGAATTGTTTTAAAACGTGAATGAAAGAGACAGGTTGGGATACCAGATGTAAATGATATATTGTTATTAAGGAAGTAGAGTGGAAAAATATGGGCAGGATTCAGCTGGCTCAAGAATGGGGAGCAGTGGTGGGCTTGTATGGAAATAGTAAAAACCTACGGATTTCATAAAATGCGGGAATTTCTTGGCTGGATGAACGACTGCTAGCTTCTCCAATATAACTGTGCTCCTTGTAATTAGTTTTGCAGCTGAAGTCAGCCTTTGAAGTCCTCATATCCCTTATTATCAGTTAAAAGAAAATATCTCCATTGGTTGAGGAACCGTGCCCTGTGCGCGTTGCCGATATCTGCCATCTTCCATATTACTAAGCCATAATGTTATACTGTTTGAGAACGGATCATACAACTGAAATACAACCTTTAATATTTAGGGGGTTGTTAGACGAAGTTAAGCTTAGGCCTGCCTAGTAACAAGACTGTTTTTATGCATGTTCTTTTCAGAACGACTGATGAAGGGTTCTGTGCAGCAACAAATAGAACACGGCGCAGGACACGTGCTTGCGAGGAACCCATCTTTGTCGACCATTCACGAGGAGAGGACTTCCCAGATGTACGACACGCCTGCCACCGAACGCTCCGCCACCGTGGACGAACGAGCCGAAGTCTCTTTCTCATTCGACGGAAAGGAGGTGTCAGTTTCGCTGTATGAGACCCCAGACCTCACTGAAGAAGAGGCGCTGCAGGTTGTTGAAATGTATGCCGATCAGCTATCAGAGCACGTGTCAGGTGAGATTTCTTCACGAGTAAGACGAGTAGAGTTATAAAACAAGAACTTCTAGGAAGAACTAACCCACTACTTTCCTTTAATACGACACGAACCGCATAGAAAACGACACCTCCAAAAGAGTTGGTATCTATCAACGATAGGGGGACACACAGACACACAGACTCTCATTTGATAACACAGAGACCGCACAGAAAAGACGCGTCCAACAGTTCTTCTATTATTGCGTGGGTCGTTGCCAGGGGAGCGTGTTTTCCGAGCCATTGCCTCGCACCTTAAGATGCATACACCTAACCGAGCCGTTGCCTTGCAACGACATGAGCGATACACGTACAGACACACAGACTGATGGGAGGACTTATAATATACACCGTTGAGATGGGCTCAGTTGCCATGATACGCATATCAGTTATTGTAAAGATTAGTTCGGGAATTCAAAAGTTATAATGGGAAGGTGATACATAGCCACACAGACAGAAAAGAAATCGCATAGGCCTATGTTAGGAAAGTAAACTAAAAATCATTCCAGGGTCGCTCCGATGATCTAATGGTTTGCTTGCAGACCTTGTGTCCAAAAGGTCTCGCGTTCGGTCCTAACTGTTACCATTAATCCTAGACCTAATAAAGGAAATACTGGCATTATCATCGCCTGAAGACTGTGTAAATCCAACTCTCGAAACGTCGCGCATATATGTCAGATACAGGTGAAACAATAAACAGTGCTCCATCAATTACTGGTATAATAAACAAGTTCACATCACAAAACTTTAGAGAATATTGCCTTCATGAAATTTTACCTTCAACAACAATTGCACTCTTTTAATAACCACAACAATTCTGATTCCCACAGAACACAATGTGGTGGAACTACCGCCCCTAAGATTTGTCAAGGAGAGTTCCAACACTGGAAACCTTCTTATGGAAGCCATCGTCATTGACGTCACTCATGACGCCTTCTCTTCTGCTGAAGACGATCTTCGCACGGACGCCGATTTAGAGGAGTTTTCCATCACCGATGATAATGGACAGCAGGCCCCTCCGTTGCCTCAGGATGTTGAGCAAGATGACGCTGCTATATTCGAAAAACTCAACACTGAATTCTTAGAACGCGCTCTGGCACCTACCGTTCCCTATGATGGCGCTGAAGAACAAGTTCCACCCAAACGACCTCCCAGAAAGAAAACCGAAGCGTGCAATGGTGCGAAGCCTGAGAGTGACACTTTTCACAGCCTGTCGCCAGTTAAAGAGCAGCCAAAGGACAGTGATACATTTCACAGCATATCCCCAACAAAGGGAGGCCCCGCACCAAAGGAAGATGAAGATCGAAGTGAGCATTTCACTGATGCAGTGGCGTACATATCTGAGCAGGATTCTTATGCTAGTGCCCGGGGAAGTTCAGGAGAAGCCAGAGCCTTTCAAATTGTAGCTATTGAACAGCAGATGACATACGAACCCCAGTCAACGAAGAGCAGCCCGGCTGAACTAGTGAGGAATACAGAAATGTACACAAAGAAGAAGGATATGGAGTCGCAGGTGGTTGAAGTAGGGCAGGAATTGTCGCCTAAACAAGTCGAAACCAAGGAAATAAGCTCGCAGCCAGAATCAATGAAGAAAAAAATCCGTTCTGTAGAGAGCGGACTGGGAAGGTCATTCGAGGAGAGTACAGATGAACGAATTGCAGGGGAACCGCCAGGCCCTAAACCTGAACGTCCTGCCAGGAAAGGGTCCAAGAGCAGAAATGAGAGATCGATAGAAAGTGGACAAGGAGGATCTTTCGAGGAGAGTGGGGACGATAGAACTAGCAGCGAGACATCGATTTCTGCTCCGAAGTTAGAACAAAAACAGTCGCAAAAGAAAATGTCTTCTTCAGAGATTGGTTCGATTGAATCTCACATGAAGAAAATACAAGAACAACAAAAGTTATCGAGACGAGACTCTCTTCCTGAAGAAGGTGACGTTTTAAGGACGGCCAAACTCGAAGAAATTAAGAGATCTAACGGCAAAGAAGGACGCGTATCCACCGAGGTGCAGACAGAAGGAAGCGTAATGAGGAAACTCCATGAAATCCATCGGCCTACTTCCGTGGAGGCCAGAAATGTACGAGACAGTGAAAAGGCAGTTGAGAGGACGAGCAAGGAACTTATTCCCTCCTCCACTAATGTCGATCTCCCGATACTGCATTCCACAACAGAAATGAAAACGACGAAAGAAAGGGAGCAAAGTTCGCTGATTGAGTCTCTCACTCATTCTTTGCAAGATATACAGAAAGGACTTGCTTCAGTCGAAGAACAAGTAAAGCTGCAATCTGGATTTGAACCTGGATCCGCAAAGTCAAGTCTGTCGGTTTTGGAGGCTCTGACTCAACCAATTGAAGACAGCTTAGCTTTAGTAGAGGAGCAGACAGCTTTAAATATTTCGTGCGAAGATAATACACCAGATAAAATACTGCAAACAATTTCCCAACCAATACAAGAATTCCATAAAGGTCTAGCTTTAGTAGAACAGCAAGTAGAGCTGGAAATGGGAGAACCTTTTCTAGAGAGAACGAGTTTCTCTATACTAGAAAATGTGGCTCAGCCTGTGCAGGAACTGCAAAGGGACATCGCTCTCATTCAACAGTTCGCTCAATGCAGACATACAGATATATCTGAAGCCGTTGTGAAGGAACTGCCAGAACGGTCCATCCAGCCTGCCCTGCAAATGATAACTCAGTCCCTTCATGAACTGCAGAGGGGAATTGCTGTACTCCGGCAGCACATTGTGTACGAAGACTTTGGAAAAACCTCGTCTCACATAGGTAGCGCTTCCATATTGGAAACCTTGAGTCATCCTCTGCACAAACTCAGACAAGGCTTAGCAGAGGTAGAACAGGAAGCTGCATTAGAAGCTGTATGTCACTCCATAATGGAGAGTATTTCGCACCCTCTCCAGGAACTGCAGAGAGGTTTAGAAATGACGGAACATCAAGCAGCAGTGGAAACAGAGACTATGTTCGTAACAGGACTACACAGCCAAACGGTGCTTGAGACTCTCGCAGAGCCAGTTGACGAAATGCAAAGACGACTAGCACAAATAGGACAAGAATTTCTAATCGAAATTGAACCAGAGAAATCACTTTCGGAAAATATTTCGGTATTAAAGGCGCTTCAGACATCACTTCAAAATTTACAGCATGTCATTGAATCTATATCCAGGCTTAACACTCTGGAAGTAACATCAGTTAAAACGGTTCATGACAAAGTCAGACTAAGCATTGTGACATTGGCTCAGCCATTATCGGAATTGCAACTGTGTCTAACTGACATTGAGATACAAGAATTTAAATCAAAGGGAGAGGATGTGTTAATTACTCAAGATACAACACAATCTCTAGATAAGCTGATGTTACCCCTGTCTGAATTCAAGAATCAGTTAATGCAAATAGAGGAAATGCTATTTTCTGGAACAACAGACAAGTTAACATCACAGAACGTGAGTGTTGGAACACATCAGTTACTAGGTCGGACTATAAGGCGTCTGAAAGAAACCACTGACGTCTTGCTAGAAAAATCTAATTCAGAAACCAGCGTTGGTAACTTTACTGTCATGGAATGCTTGGTGGAACCACTGCAGGACTTTGCTGAGGCACTGGTTAAAATAGAGCAGTTTGCAGTTCTGGGGGCAGCACTAAAACCAAGAATGGACAAGAAAAGTCTCTCGACTGCGAAACATCTAGTGTATTCCATTCAAACTATACAGGAAACAATTGTAAAAATACACAGAGAGAATACGCTGCAAGTCCAGATACAGCCAGGGGTAAAGGCAATATCAAAGCTGGCAGAATTGGCAGTACCTCTTTTCCAGGTTAAGCAGGTATTGCTGGAGGCAGTGCAGAATATCTTTGTAGAAGAAAGTGAAACATTTGTATCTGAACGTGCTACAATCACAGCTGTGAAGGAGGTTGTAGAAGCACTGGATATACTGAAGAGTGAAGTATCTAAAACTAAAGACTTTCTTATTCTTGCAGTGAAGAAATCCGACCCAGAAATCATAGAACCAGTGGAAACCTTACTGAACTCTATCCAAGATTTAGAAAAATGCATTATTGCAGTTCAAGAGCAAGCGACAGAAGCAGTAGCTAGCTGTCCTAGTCTCGCAGTATTTGAATCATTACTTCAGCCTCTCCAGTGCTTACAAATGGCTATTGCAGCCGTGGCACCTAAGGAGTCGAGCCTACTGATTCTAGAGAGAATTTCAGAATCTGTTGAGGAACTGCAGCTTGGTGTTGCCGCGATAGAGAATCAAGTATTTCTGGATACTAAGCAAGATCCTGCAAAAGTTAGTGTTACGAAGCTGGGAGAACTCGCAGAGCCACTCAAGGAACTACAAAGGGAACTGAATCTTGTGGAACAAAAGATCCAATTTGAACAAGAAGAAGAACTGACGTTAGAAGTATCCAGTTTGACTGCACTCAGCACTCTGACACAGCCACTACAAGAATTACAGAGAGGGCTGATACTAATACAAAACCTCGCGGTAGAACAGGACCTGAAGCCCATGGCAGAGAAGGCTGCAGAAGTGTTAGTGGAACCTATTATGGACCTTCAGAGGGGTATCAGTGTAGTACAACAGGAAGCTATCTTTCAGGCTGATGCTGTTGAACGTAATGGGCTTACAATATTGGAAACTTTAGCTCAGCCCCTGCAGGAACTGCAACGAGGACTGACTGTAGTCGAAGAGCAGAACGTTATGACTCTGGAAGAAGCTCCTATATTCGAGAAGGCTGCAAGCCTGGCAGCGCTGGAAAAAGTAACCCAGTCTGTACAAGAACTACACCATAGGATATCCACGATTGAGCATAGCTTTGCTGTAGCTACAACAGAGGTAACGCTTACTGAGCTCGCTGGTGTGTCAGCTTTCCGAGAAATAGCGAAGCCATTACTGAAATTTCATAAGGGATTAATCGAGGTCGAAGATCAAATTTTTGAGCCCAGAGACAAACCAATGCCAGACAGAGCGGGCATACTCATTTTAGAGGCTATTGCTGAACCACTTCAAGAACTGATTAGAGGTCTGGCTCAAGTGGAACAAAGACTAGTTTTGGAAACGGGCTCGGAAATTGCCTCAGAGAAGCTTGGTGCTTCCACTCTTGAGAAGTTAGCTTACCCATTAAAAACACTACAGGAACGCATTGCACTAATGCAGTGTCATATTGTTCAAGAAGCTGAGACACCGACAGTATTTCTAACATTGGCCCAATCATTGCAAGATTTACAGAAAGGCTTATCAGTTATTCAGAAACACATAGTAATGGAGCCATCAATGGAGCCTATAGCCGAGAAGTCGGATTTTCATCTTCTTCTTCAGGCCGTTGCACATTCAATTCAAGAAATTCATAGAAACATAGCCCTTGTAGAGGAACAGGCAGTTTTAGAAGATGTAGAGGTACCACATTCCGACAAAAACGCTATATCCATTTTGGAGACTATAGCACAACCACTGAAGGAACTTCAGAAGAACCTTGCAAGTGTACAACACGCAGTATTGCTAGAGAACGTGGCAGAAAGAGAGACCGTTGTTCCAGTGCTAACGTCATTAGCCAGTCCCGTTCTGGAATTACAGAGAGGGCTCACACGGATAGAAGAGAATGCCTTGTTAGAACCTGGTGGAGAACCCACAAGGGCTGTATCAATGCTACACGCTCTAGTACAACCGATGCTCGAAATTCATAAAGGTTTAACTGAAATACAAGAGCAGGTTCTACTGGAACCACGAGAGATACAAATGTCCGACAGGTCAGATATAAGTGTATTAAACAATCTTGTCGAACCGATTCACCAATTACAGGAGACCCTCTCTGTTATAGAGCACCAAGCCTCTCTTGAACCACGTGAAGAACCTCTTTCGAAAAGACTGGGTGTGTCTGTGCTTGGAGCAATATTGGAACCTTTGGAACAACTCCACACGAATTTGGGTCTGGTTGAACAACAGATGGCCCTCGAAGCGGGCGAGAGAAACACGTCTGAAGACACTGGATTATCCGTGACGGAAACCTTGGTGTATTCTATACAAGATCTTGAGAGAAGCTTAAGCCTTATCAATTACAAGGCTGCTATAGAAGCCAAAGGGATCGAAATATCTGACGATAACTTTGTCTCCATGCTTGAAACACTGTCGCGGTCGTTGCAAGAGTTACAACGAGGACTGGCCCTGATAGAAGAGCAAATAGAGATGGAAGCCAGGGAAGAGCGTTTGCCTGAAAAGACAGAAATTTCAGTTCTTAAAGCTCTTACACAGCCCATCGAAGAAATTCAGAAGAGCATTGCAGTGATACAACAACAGACAGTGTATGAACCAATTGAGGAGCCCTTATCGGAAGATATAAGTAAGTCGGTTTTGAAGGCACTTGCTCATCCGTTATGTGAGCTGGAGCAAAATTTGGTTCAGATCGAACAACAAGTAGCACTTGAAGCAAAAGGTCAGCTAGTGTCAGAAATAAGCTTGTCATTACTAAATACTTTGGCCCATCCTGTTCATGAACTTCAGAGGGGTATTGCTTTGGTTCAGCAGCAAGCTGTGTTAGAGTCCGGAGTACAAGAAATGTCAGATCAAACAAGGATATCTGTGTTACAGACTTTAGCGCAACCTTTGGAGGAACTGGAGAAGGGAATAGCTGAAATACAGCAGCAAATTGCGCTTGAAGCAACGGAAGAAGCAATATCGGAGAAAACTAATGTCTCCATTTTGAAAGTTCTAGCTAAACCTATTCAAGAACTCCACAGAGGTATTGCTCTGGTACAAGAGTGTGCAGTTTACGAAGGAGGAGTAGAATCGTTTTCTGACAAGACTAGTGCATCAGTGTTGCAAACATTGGCGCACCCGGTACAAGAATTGCTTAAAGGTATAGCTGTGATCCAGCAGCAAGCGCTTGTGGAGCATGATGAGGTAATATCAGAAAAGGAAGATGTGGAAGTTTTAAAGACACTTGCTGAGCCAGTCGAAGAATTGCACAGAGCCTTGTTACAAGTGGAGCAACAAGTTACACTTGAAACTGAGGTAGCAAAGGTTCCTATGGAAAGCTTTTCAGTCCTGAAGACGTTAGCAAAGCCTATCTTGGAACTACAAAGAAGCATTGCTTTGATAGAGAAGCAGACAGTGCTTGAATGTGATGAAGGTGTGGTGTCAGAAAAAGGAAATATGTCTTTAATAATGAAGCTAGCTGAGCCTCTCCAGGAATTACAGAGGGGCATTGTACTGATAGAACAGCAGGAATTGCTTGAAGGGCCTTTGTCTGATGATGCTACACATATTTCTGGTTTGCCCACATTTGTGAGCTCAACTGAAGCTTCGCCGGTTCTTGGAGCAATTCGTGTTGAAGAACAGCGAGCACTAGAAGGCGATGTTGAGACTCTCTCTGACAGGACGGACCTAAGAGAGCTGGAGTCCGCTGCGTTTTCGCGATATGAACTTAGGTGC
This sequence comes from Cryptotermes secundus, assembly GCF_002891405.2. NCBI lineage: Eukaryota > Metazoa > Arthropoda > Insecta > Blattodea > Kalotermitidae > Cryptotermes > Cryptotermes secundus. The sequence continues at coordinate 216,143 of NW_019739609.1, forward strand.
GACGTGGCTGTTGTACAGCAACAGACACCTCTTGAAGGCAGAATGTCCGAGCTGGAAACTGAAACAACTGATTTGCAAGTAGCGCTGGTCTCTCATGAAGAAGACAGAGGATCAGCAATGATGAGAGAACAGGAAGTGTTACAGGGAAAAGACGAAAGAAAACAAAGAGAAGAAGCAGCAGGAACTGGGTTGATGGAAGAAGATAGACGAGGCCGCATAGCGGAAGATGATGAAGTTGAAATGAAGAAGAAAGAAAAAATAGATTCTAAACATGAGAAGGAGAAACAAGAAGAAACAGAACGCGGGAAGAAAGAAAACGAAGAAACTGAAAGTAAGAAAAAAGAAGATGCAATGAGAAAAGGAGAAGAAGAATATGAGCTAGAAAGGCAAGCAAAAGAGATTGAATTTCCTAAACAGGAAAAAGAGGAAAGTGAGCAGAGAAAGAAACAGAAATCAGAATTTGAGTGGGAGGAGAAACAAAAAGACAAAGAACTTGAGAATATAGAAGAAAAAGCACCATGTAAAAACAGAGACCAAAGAGAATCTGATCGTATGATAAAGGAAGAAGTTGAAAAAAAGAAATCATGGGACGAAGAAGATGTACGTATGGAAAAAGAGAAAATTGAAGAGACAGAGGCTGAAAGTACCAAACACGAAATAGATAAATGTGAAGAGATTAAAGGTGAAAAATCAGCTGAAAGCAACATGGAACAAGATAAATACGAACGCGAGAAGAAGCAAAAGGAAAGCAAAGGCAGAGAGGAAGAAGAAACTAAACCTAAAACGAAAGAACAAAAGGACGAGGAGGACAAGGCTGAAATTGGTCTAAGGGACGAGAAAATGCCAGAAGAAACTGAGCAGAAGAAGACAGAGCGAATGCAATATGAACTGGAGAAGAAAGAGCACAAAGAGCCTGAGGGTCAGAAGGGAGAACCAAAAGATGTTACTTGTATAAACGAAACTGAAGAAACTGCTCAGAAGAAGGACTTGATTGATGATGAACCACAGAAGAAGGAACAGAAAGAAAATGAAGTTATCAATAAGGATATGGAGGAAGCAGAACATAACAAGAAAGAAGTGGTAGAATATGAAAGTAAGAAATATGGACACAAGGAATCCGAGTGCAAGACGAAAGAACAGGAACAAGCTGAGAGCTGGAAAAAGGAACAAGTAGAAGCTGAACGTAAGAAGGAGTATGAAGGTGCCGAACGCAAGAGAAAAGAACAGGAGGAAGAAGAACGTAAGAAGAAGGAAGAAGCTGACAATAAGAAGAAGGAGCAGGAAGAAGCTGAACGTAAGAAGAAGGAACAGGAAGACGCTGAACGTAAGAAGAAGGAACAGGAAGAAGCTGAGCGTAAGAAAAAAGAACAGGAAGAAGCTGAGCGTGAGAAGAAGGAACTGGAAGAAGCTGAGCGTAAGAAGAAAGAACAGGAAGAAGCTGAACGTAAAAATAAAGAACAGGAAGAAGCTGAGCGCAAGAAAAGAGAACAGGTAGAAGCTGAGCGCAAGCAAAGAGAACAGGAAGAAGCTGAACGTAAGAAGAAGGAACAGGAAGAAGCTGAGCGTAAGAAGAAAGAACAGGAAGAAGCTGAGCGTAAGAAGAAGGAACAGGAAGAAGCTGAGCGTAAGAAGAAAGAACAGGAAGAAGCTGAGCGTAAGAAGAAGGAACAGGAAGAAGCTGAGCGTAAGAAGAAGGAACAGGAAGAAGCTGAGCGTAAGAAGAAGGAACAGGAAGAAGCTGAGCGTAAGAAGAAGGAACAGGAAGAAGCTGAGCGTAAGAAGAAGGAACAGGAAGAAGCTGAGTGTAAAAAGAAGGAACAGGAAGAAGCTGAGCGTAAGAAGAAAGAACAGGAAGAAGCTGAGCGTAAGAAGAAAGAACAGGAAGAAGCTGAGCGTAAGAAGAAAGAACAGGAAGAAGCTGAGCGTAAGAAGAAAGAACAGGAAGAAGCTGAGCGTAAGAAGAAAGAACAGGAAGAAGCTGAGCGTAAGAAGAAAGAACAGGAAGAAGCTGAGCGTAAGAAGAAAGAACAGGAAGAAGCTGAGCGTAAGAAGAAAGAACAGGAAGAAGCTGAGCGTAAGAAGAAAGAACAGGAAGAAGCTGAGCGTAAGAAGAAAGAACAGGAAGAAGCTGAGCGTAAGAAGAAAGAACAGGAAGAAGCTGAGCGTAAGAAGAAAGAACAGGAAGAAGCTGAGCGTAAGAAGAAAGAACAGGAAGAAGCTGAGCGTAAGAAGAAAGAACAGGAAGAAGCTGAGCGTAAGAAGAAAGAACAGGAAGAAGCTGAGCGTAAGAAGAAAGAACAGGAAGAAGCTGAGCGTAAGAAGAAAGAACAGGAAGAAGCTGAGCGTAAGAAGAAAGAACAGGAAGAAGCTGAGCGTAAGAAGAAAGAACAGGAAGAAGCTGAGCGTAAGAAGAAAGAACAGGAAGAAGCTGAGCGTAAGAAGAAAGAACAGGAAGAAGCTGAGCGTAAGAAGAAAGAACAGGAAGAAGCTGAGCGTAAGAAGAAAGAACAGGAAGAAGCTGAGCGTAAGAAGAAAGAACAGGAAGAAGCTGAGCGTAAGAAGAAAGAACAGGAAGAAGCTGAGCGTAAGAAGAAAGAACAGGAAGAAGCTGAGCGTAAGAAGAAAGAACAGGAAGAAGCTGAGCGTAAGAAGAAAGAACAGGAAGAAGCTGAGCGTAAGAAGAAAGAACAGGAAGAAGCTGAGCGTAAGAAGAAAGAACAGGAAGAAGCTGAGCGTAAGAAGAAAGAACAGGAAGAAGCTGAGCGTAAGAAGAAAGAACAGGAAGAAGCTGAGCGTAAGAAGAAAGAACAGGAAGAAGCTGAGCGTAAGAAGAAAGAACAGGAAGAAGCTGAGCGTAAGAAGAAAGAACAGGAAGAAGCTGAGCGTAAGAAGAAAGAACAGGAAGAAGCTGAGCGTAAGAAGAAAGAACAGGAAGAAGCTGAGCGTAAGAAGAAAGAACAGGAAGAAGCTGAGCGTAAGAAGAAAGAACAGGAAGAAGCTGAGCGTAAGAAGAAAGAACAGGAAGAAGCTGAGCGTAAGAAGAAAGAACAGGAAGAAGCTGAGCGTAAGAAGAAAGAACAGGAAGAAGCTGAGCGTAAGAAGAAAGAACAGGAAGAAGCTGAGCGTAAGAAGAAAGAACAGGAAGAAGCTGAGCGTAAGAAGAAAGAACAGGAAGAAGCTGAGCGTAAGAAGAAAGAACAGGAAGAAGCTGAGCGTAAGAAGAAAGAACAGGAAGAAGCTGAGCGTAAGAAGAAAGAACAGGAAGAAGCTGAGCGTAAGAAGAAAGAACAGGAAGAAGCTGAGCGTAAGAAGAAGGAACAAGAAGAAGCCGAGCGTAAGAGGAAAGAAGAGGAAGAAGCTGAGCGTAAGGAGAAAGAACAAGAAGAATCTGATCGTAAGAAGAAGGAAGAGGAAGAAGCTAAGCGTAAGAAGAAGGAACAGGAAGAAGCTGAGCGTAAGAAAAGAGAACAGGAAGAAGCTGAACGTAAGAAGGAGGAACATGAAGAAGCTGAGCGTAAGAAGAAAGAACAAGAAGAAACTGAGCGTAAGAAGAAGGAAGAGGAAGAAGCTGAGCGTAAGAAGAAGGAACAGGAAGAAGCTGAGCATAAGAAGAAGGAACAGGAAGAAGCTGAAAGTAAGAAGAAGGAACAGGAAGAAGCTGATCGTAAGAAGAAAGAACGGGAAGAAGCTGAACGTAAGAAGAAGGAACATGAAGAAGCTGAGCGTGAGAAGACAGAACAGGAAGAAGCTGAGCGTAAGAAAAAAGAACAGGAAGAAGCTGAGCGTAAGAAGAAGGAACAGGAAGAAGCTGAGCATAAGAAGAAGGAACAGGAAGAAGCAGAACGTAAGAAGAAGGAACAGGAAGAAGCTGAGCATAAGAAGAGGGAACAGGACGAAGCTGAACGTAAGATGAAGGAACAGGAAGAAGCTGATCGCAAGAAGAAGGAAGAGGAAGAAGCTGAGCGTAAGATGAAAGAACAAGAAGAAGCTGGGCGAAAGAAGAAGGAAGAGGAAGAAACGGAACTTAAGAAGAATGTACAAGAAGAAAGTGAGCGTAAGAAGAAAAAACGTGAAGGAGGTGAACGTAAGAAGAAAGAGCAGGAAGAAGATGACGCCGATAGCTCAACGAAAGTGGAGAATTTGTCCCGCCGCAAGAGAAGCCGAACCCGTGCTGTCGATACCAGTAAGATCACTGATAGATCAGTACAGGATTCTGTACTTAACAAGAAGGAAGAAGTAAAAGTTGAGGGAAGAGACCCGGAAGTACATTGGTTTGCTGAGGGAACAGCACAAAGAAGGAGAAGTTTCGATGAGAGACCTGGGATTGAGGAGGATCTGGCGGGCCGTCAGCTATTATACGATGATTCATTGGAGAGTAGCGAGACTATGACGTACAGCTCCTCGTCTAGCACTCTGACTCCAACTTCGCAACAGCACTCCCGAGCGAAGGCAGAAGAAACCCGACGAATCATCGCCAAGGAGAAAGTCGAGGTGAGTCCAGCTTCGTGCTGAATGTTCTATCTTCTCTAACAGTCCGACTATTTGTTGGAACAGTTTCAAATGAAACATTTTATAGATCTAGATGTAATGAGAAGATTGCGTATCATTGCTGTTGCGTGGTAATGTTGTGCTTATGGCCGTGTAATATTTTAGAATCTCTCTGGAGAGATTTGTTGTAACCACAAGAACTTCAGTTAGAACACCGATTGATTGAATGAGATTCGCTGTAAATATGCTTGAATATAAATGTTAAACGTTATCGCTGTGCCCCCGTCCTGCTTGGTGCCATGAGCTCCATTAAGTAATTAAGCTCATCTTCTTGCGCCCTCCGCAGTGTAATTGTCAGTGGTAAGGTAAAGTTGTCCCTGTGCTTAACAAATTAAGCACTACGCAACGAAGGCGTATGGTTATGTGGCTGTTTAGATCCACATTCTCTTGACCTCGGCACTAGCTTAAGTTGAATGGTCAAATTCACGCCCCGGCTGCTTTACCCCCGGGGAAGGTGCCCCCGCTACCCATTGGTTAGGAGGTTGGGTGGAACCCAGTGCCGGTCTGGACGTCGTGGAGAAGAGAAAATTCTTAAACTTACCGGGACTCGAACACCGATCCGTTGATCATCTAGCCCGTAGCCAGTCGCTATATCAACTACGCTATCCCGGCTCCTTAATTGTCAATGGTAGCGAACTGAAAGTTAACAGCTTGGTACTGAACAATGTTGTAATTGTCATACCAGTGTTTATGAAAATTCTTTCGTAAGTTATTTGGTGAGGGTAAAAAGCATTTAAATAGTTTTATATTTTCTTTGCCATTGGGGTTTTCAGAGAATATAATAAGTTAAGAGTCGCTTTCGTCCGTCTAATTATATTTGTCATTTCCGAAAGTATGGAATTGTTGACAACGAAAATTGGTACTGGAAAATTACAGTAAAGTTTGTCGATTTAAACTAATTTTGGTTCATACAGTCCAACATGAAGTGACAAATAAACTGTTGAAACTTTTATAGAAAGATTTATTGCACAAAATATTCCGTCGTCTGCATGATGTACAGCATATGGACCTCGTTAAGACACAAAACATTCATTTAGAATGTAGAATGTGAAATAAAATAAACATATTTTCTGACTAGGTACAGCGCGCTATGTAATATTGTGTCATAATAAGTGAATTTCAGTTCTAAGGAAATACGTAAAATCTTGCAGCACAGTTTTCGGTCCTTATCGATATTACGGCGTAATTACTTGTTTACTTTTGTCGGATCGCTTCGTAGTACTTGAACCACCCTGAATGTTTGCATAAAAAAAGGTAAAGTTGTCTCTGTACATAACTAAGCACTACGCCATGAAGGCGTATGGGGGAGTGGATGTATAGATCTACATTTCCATGACCTCGGCACTTGTTGGAGGTGACTGGTCAGTTTCACGCCCCTGCCGCTTTACCCCCGAGGAAAGAGCCCCTGGTACCTATTGGATAGGAGTTTGGGTGGACCCCAGAGCCAGTCTTGACGACTTTTTTTTTGTTTGTTTCCTTGGCACTACAGCCCCAGTGGGCCTAGGCCTACCTCCATGAACTCCGTTCACTTCGGTTTTTCTAGATCTTACACATACGGTAGGACTCCTTGGGCGAGTGATCAGCTCGTCGCAAGGCCTCTACCTGTAGACAAACACAGAAAAACGCACACAAACATCCATGCCCTGAGTGGGATTCGAACCCACGATCCCGGCTTCCGAGCGAGCGAAGACAGTGCATGCCTTAGACCGCTCGGCTACCGTGACCGGCTAGTCTTGACAACTTAGAGAAGAGAAAATTCTTTCCCCCACCGGGACTCGAAATCCGACCCCTCAGTCGGCCAGCCCGTAGCCAGTCGCTACCCCGACTGCGCTATCCCATATAAGTTGTTTAATAATGCTTTATCAAATGCAAGTTTGATGCTTTGAGTAGAATGAGGGAATGGGTATGTAAATTATAAATTGAAATGGCCGTGCCTTCTTTTGCCATATTGGAGTGTAGTATCACAGTATTCGCCGGAAGTAACTGTAGATATCCACGACCCAGCAGGAATTCTAACAAGATAAGTCCCGAATCGAAGCGGCTGTACACCTGAAATCCGTTGTTACACAAACTGTCATTTTCGAATCGGTCACGACCCGCATGCTGATTCTTCCTCAAAACGTGAAGAAAGTTTTTATGTAAAAGTAAAATTGATCTTTTGACAATACATTTCATTTCTTTGTAAACCAATATTTTAATTTCAGTTACTTTCATAAATTACACATTTTAAATACACAGATTATGTATTTGCTTACGTTGTTCCAAAGAATCAGTCCAAGTCCCAAGTCCTGCGTAATATTTCATAACAAATTCTTTCTATTGTGGCGAAACAAAAATCCCCACGCCCAACCCTCAAGCTGGAGGACCACCCATTCTTCGCGACATCATATTCAATATATTCGCAACCACCGCACCTTGCATATCTGGAGGCCATCTCCGATAGATTCTCAGGAGGGATTCAGCTCCAAGAAGTTAGTTTTTTTATTTATTAATTTTTTAAATTGGATGAGACTGTCCACGTGGTACGTCTGCCACTATTAGGCCTATTGTATAAGTCCCGAATGGTGGATTATGACTATTATGGAGTATTGAGTGCAGTGAGAATTGGAAAGGGAAACCAAAGTACCACAAATCTCTCATATCCTAATCTGGGATCGAAGCCGGGCCGCCACAGTGGGAAGCCGGCGACTAGCGGCATGAGATATGGCACGGCCCGTAGGATTAGATAGGTAGGTAGGTAGATAGGCTATAACAACAAACTCCGTGGCTTTAGTCTGCAAGCGAAATATACCGACCGAGCGACCACCGCTTGTCGGCAAAGTTAGTGCCAACTTTAGCGGATAGAGGGTGCCGCGTGGTCAGCGCAACGATCCTCTACAATAAGCAACACACGCACATTACACACGTGCTAAAGATAAAATGGAGAGACTGGAATCGCGAGGAAACGAATCCAATTTTGCTGGATCCCGGGGCACTGCGGAGTGGACGTTAATGAGGGCCCACTTGGAGGCAAAGCAAGCAATCAAGGAAGGCAGAGGTAGTCAACTACTATTACCAGTAGCAGATCTTAAAACCCAGTGAAAAAAGAAAGGCAAAGAAGAACTTCGCAGTTTTTGTCAAAACAACAAACAGGACAGAGGAGAAAGCTACTTTGATAGGTGCTACAGGAACGGCTCGTCTCCGTGGTTCCGACAGATAAAAATGAACCGCCGTGCCTTCGTGTCAATAAACCGTATGACAGCAGACCACAGGAGTCTTAAAGCAAGCCTAAACAGATTTAACGTTGTGACCACGGCCGAATGCGAATGTGGTGATGACTGCAAACGGAGGAACATTTCTTCCGGGACTGTAAGCTGTACGAGGGCCAACGGGCAACAATGATAGATATTCTTTCTGAGAGCAGCAAAAAAGAATACCCAAAATCAGTTGTAGAACTCTTAAGGCTAGAAGAAAAAATATTTGTGCAAGGCATCTCTTACTTCATAAACAACATTCCTATATTTATATAAAATAGATATGCAAGGAAAGTAAAAGAAGTAATTGCACTGATTATTAACAGGAGAGTCTCAGATTTAAGTTAAGATCTACATTAAGAATCGAGGGATGACCGCTATTATAAAATTAGAAGTTTATAAGGATGTGCTACAGAAGGCCGGGTGGGCATTGCCTAGGTCTCTTTTGTATTTACAATATTTTCTTTCTTTAATAATAAAAAAATAAACCCCACGGCCTTTAATCTCGGTTTTCTAGACCGGAGCCGCTACTCTAGATAGATAGATTATGCATTGGTTCAAAGTTAATATATTGTGACTGGTTCCCGGCATAGAGAGACTGAGACGCGAGCTAACTGAACCAGACAACCCAGCTATGTCGGCACGACTCTGTTTTCTCCTTTCGGCACCTGGAGCGACATAGCGGATGCAAGTTTCATCATGTATCACTACACGCTGTCCTTCCCTTGAAAAGCGTAGAACTGTGGTCAGTTCTGGTACGACCCACCGCGCACAATTTTCGGTAGAGCGAGTCTTCGTGACACATCATTGTGACAGTATGTCTGCTATAGTTTGCATTGGAATACCTGCAGAGTGCACTAGCGTCGTGACACAACTCGTTTTGCAGTGTTCGGAAGAATCGTCAGAATTTTCGTTGCAGTCTTCGCTTATATTCATCGCTTATTCAGGCTCCACCATATTGAACCAACATTCTGCGATGGAATTTCAGTGATATGTATCAATTCAGTGTCTAGAACAGTGCTTCTCAACCGCCGGGCCGCGGCCCAGTAGTGGGCCCTGGCATCAATTATACTCGGCCGCGGGGGGCTCTTCTGGAATTTGTCATTTTCATTTTCCAAGCATTTTTCATGAATAAATATTTATAGTGGAAATATTCTGAGGAGAATAATATTTGTGTCGAGAAGCTCAGACACAGAACACCTAAATCTGTGTAGAAATGTCAGTGACCAAGCCGCATATTTTTAAACATGGAAGTATTCATGAATGATGGGGAATTTTCAGACATCCAAAGCTTTCAACATTCGGGAAAGGCAATACCGATGTTTATGACCAGTCATAAA
>NW_019739609.1:228481-229245 GCF_002891405.2 Cryptotermes secundus
TTGACATCCTTCTGCTTCTTCCCCTACTCAGCTGACTTCTATGGTGAGTTACAATGCATAAATATTTTTCTCACTGCCGTTTTCTTCAAACCAACATCATTAAAATCAATTTAATAATACAATAATCAATTTTACGCTGAATAACATAAGTTTTTGGTAATCAGCATGGGATATGTCAATGAAAATTAGCACAAATTAATTTAATGATCTTGGTCTGAGGAAACTACAAAATGCTACAAGATTTCATTAGTCCAGTGATTGATGACTAATTTAAATATAATTTTATGTTTGTCAACATGCCACCGTATACATAAGTGTACTAATCCTCTTTATGATTATGTTATAATTAATTACTAATATTACGTTAGCTTAATGTATGAACTTTAACAAAAATGGAAAGGTATTTACGAGTAAATCTGTTGGGACTGGGCCCTCGTCTTATAAAAAAAGAACTTACTGGGCCGCGGTCTCATAAACGTTGAGCACCACTGGTCAAGAAAACGAATGAAATCTCACACCTCAGTCGTCATGCACAACTGCATGCACATACTCGTACACCATCTGTTATGGAAGACTTCAACGAACGGAGAAGCGCATGCGCTCAGCGTTACGAACTGACAATGCAGGTACAATGCAAATTCTGTATTGACGAAATCTAATAACCTGTAAGTAAATGTAATTCTTGTTAGGCTATGTGCGCCAGGTTAGAGACACAAAATGTGTGCTGTAAAACTGAACGAGGATAGACCGACTTGGCCGAGAAG
>NW_019739610.1:0-514 GCF_002891405.2 Cryptotermes secundus
TGCAAGCTAGAAACGCAAATTTAGCAAGCTAGCAACGCAAAGAGTAAAAGCAAGGAACGAGAAGAAGCAAGCTTGAACGCAAAGCTAGCAGGTTAGCAACGCCAAGTTACCAAGCATGCAACGCAAAGCTACAAAGATAGCAACGCAAAACTAGCAAACTAGCAACGCAAAGCAAGCAAGCTAGCAACGCATTTGTAACAAGTTAGCAACGCAAAGTTATCTAGCGAGCAAAGCATAGCTAACAAGCGAGCAACGCCAAGCTAGCAATGTAGCAACGCAAACCTATTAATTTGTCAACGAAAAGCTAGCAAGCTAGCAACGCAAAGCTAGCAAGCTAGCAACGCAAAGATAGCAAGCTAGCCACGCAAATCCATCAAGTTAGCAACGCAAAGCTAGNCTAGCAAGCAAGAAAAGCAAAGCATGCAAGCAAGCAAAGCAAAGATAGCAAGCTAGCAACGTAAACCTAGCAAGGTACCAACGCAAAGCTAGAAGCTCGCAACGGAAAGCTAGCAAG
>NW_019739610.1:612-742 GCF_002891405.2 Cryptotermes secundus
CTACGCATATTTTGAAATCTAACAACGCAAAACTGGCATTCTACAAATACAAAGCAGGCAAGCTAGCAATGCAAAGCTGTCAAGATTGCAAATGAAAGCTACCTAGCTAGCAACGCATACCTAACAAGAT
>NW_019739611.1:0-544 GCF_002891405.2 Cryptotermes secundus
AGCAACGCAAAGCTAGCAAGCTAGAAACGCAAAGTTAGCAAGCTAACTACGAATATCCACCAAGCTAGCAAGCTAACATCGGAAAGCTAGGAAGCTAGCAACGCAAAGCTGGCAAGCTAGAAACACAAATCTGAAAAGCTAGCAACGGTAAGCTAGCAAGCTAGCAAGGCATATCTAACAAGCTAACAACGGAAATCTAACAAGCTAACAACGCAAAACTAGCAAGATAGCAACGCAAAGCTAGCAAGATAGCAATGCAAATCTAGCAACCTAGCAAGGTAGCAAAACAAACTAGCAAGCTAGCATCTCAAAGTTAGCAAGGTAGCAACGCACAAATAGCAAGCTAGCAACGAAAAGCTGGCAAGCTAGCAACGCAAGACCGGCAAACTTGCAACGCATAGCTAGAAAGCTAACAAATGAATGCTGGCAAACTAGAAATGCAAAGCAGGCAAGCTAGCAACGCAAAGCAGGCAAGCTAGCAACGCAAAAGTGGAAAGCTAGAAACGGAAAGCTAGCAAGCTAGCAACGCATATCTAACAAGCTA
>NW_019739611.1:642-707 GCF_002891405.2 Cryptotermes secundus
CTAGCAAACTAGCAACGCATATCTAGCAAGCTAGCATCTGAAAGCTAGGAATCTAGCAAAGCAAA
>NW_019739612.1:0-564 GCF_002891405.2 Cryptotermes secundus
GCTAGCAAGCAAGAAACGGAAATCAAGCAAGCAACCAAATCAAAGGGAGCAAGCTAACAACTCAAAGCTAGCAAGCTAGCAATGGAAAGATAGCAAGGTAGCAACGGAAACCTGGTAATCTTGCAACGCAAAATCTGGCAAACTAGCAACGCAAACTGGCAAGGTAGCAAAGCAAACCTGGCAAACTTGCAACGAAAAGCTGTCAAGCTGTCAACGCATATCTAGCAAGTTAGCAACGGGAAGCTAGCAAGCTAGAAAAGCAAAACTAGCTAGCTAGCAACGAAAAAGTTAGCAAACTAGCGACGAAAGCTAGCAAGCAATAAACGAAAAGGAAGCAAGCAAACAACCAAAGCAAATCTAGAAGTTGGCAACGCAAACCTAGCAAGCTAGCAACTGAAAGCTAGCAAGGTAGCAACGCAAAGCTAGTAATATAGCCACGCAAAACTAGCAAGCTAACAACGCAAAGCTGGCAAGCTAGAACCCAAGAAGCTGGCAAGCTAGCAAAGCAATTCTGTCAAACAAGCAACACACAACTGGCAAGCTAGAAATGCAAACCTGGCAAGC
>NW_019739613.1:0-188 GCF_002891405.2 Cryptotermes secundus
CCAGAAGATCCAGTCGTGTCCCATTCATCCATCACTTTCATTCTAAGGCACATTGACTCTCTCTGGGGAGGCCGGTTCTTCTATTTTACCGGCTCCTCTTCTGTGCCCTGCTCCTTTTTTCGTTTTGGAGGGGGTCGACCCCTCCATAAGGTCCCATCCTTGTGTTGCCGTCGGCTGACGGATGATCC
>NW_019739613.1:273-843 GCF_002891405.2 Cryptotermes secundus
CACCATCCGACAACACCCTTGGTTGTCACCTTTTCCGTCTGACATCCGAAGGTTCCCTGGGGAGTTTCCTTCTTGGAGTCATTTCTCCAACGTCGTGCCACTGTCGCGCGACGGGATATCTTCCTGCAGATGGCGGCCAACTTTATCCGGGACGCGTGATTTCCTCGGGTCCAAGAATTCCTGAAGATGTTTCTCCGGCGCCATGCCACTCTTGCAGAGCGGGACGCCCTCCTGCTGACGGCCAATTTATTCTGGGGTTAGCAATTTTCCCGCGTCGGGTTCCTCATAATTCGTCGATGTCGGTCCCGACGCCTTTTCTTCTTCGGTTCTCCGACCGGCATTACTTCGGCGTCTTGTACGGGTACCTCCAGTAGTTCTGCCGCCTCAGGTTTCCTGTGCACTGAAGTCGGCTCCTCTTCTTCTGGACGTGCCTCCATTCCTTGGCAGGCCGTCGTCACTCCGACCGGTATCACTATGGGGAACTCTTGTTGTTGTGCCGCCGCGGGTTTCGTGTCCACTGGGCACGCCACCGTCTCCTTTTGGGTAATCGGCATCAATTCATCTGCAGGT
>NW_019739614.1:0-482 GCF_002891405.2 Cryptotermes secundus
TTATTGAAAACCAGCTGGATTGTTATGCTAGCAAGCTAGCAACGCAAAGAAAGCATGCTAGAAAAGCAAAGCAAGCAAGCTAGCTACGCAAAGATAGCAAACAAGAAAAGCAAAGCGAGTAAGCAAGCAACGCAAAGCTAACAAGTTAGCAACGCAAAACTAGGAAGCTAGCAACGCAAAGCTAGCAAGATAGCAACGCAAAGCTATCAAGCTAGCAACGCATATCTAGCAAGATAGCAAGCTAGGAACGCAAAGCTAGCTATCTAGCAACACAAAATACGCAAGCTAGGAACGCCAAGCTATCAAGGAAGGAAAGCAAACCTCTCAACTTGGCAACGCAAACTAGCAAGTTAGCAACGCAAGTTTACCAAGCTAGCAAAGGAAAGCTAGCAAGGTAGAAAAGCAAAGCTAGCAAGCAAGAAACGCAAAGCAAGCAAGCAACGCAAAGCAAGCAAGCTAGCAACGCAAAACTAGCAAACAAG
>NW_019739614.1:524-761 GCF_002891405.2 Cryptotermes secundus
GAAAGCTGGCAAGCTAGAAACGCAAACCTGGCAAGGTAGCAACCCAAAGCTGGCAAGCTAGCAACGCATATCTAGCAAGCTAGCAGCGGAAAGCTAACAAGCAAGCAACGCAAAGATAGCAAGCTAGCAACGCAAAGCAAGCAAGCTAGAACGTAAAGCTGACAAGCTAACAACGCAAAGCTCTTAAGCTAACAACGCAAAACTAACAAGATTGAAACGCAAAACTAGAAATCTAGC
>NW_019739615.1:0-8152 GCF_002891405.2 Cryptotermes secundus
GCTTTGCGTTGCTAGCTTGCTAGCTTTGTGTTGCTATCTTGGTAGTTTGCTTTGTTGCTTGCTTCCTTTGCGTTTCTAGCTTGCTAGCTTTGCCTTCCTTGCTTGCTAGATAGCCGTTGCTATCTTGCTAGCTTTACGATGCTATCTTGCTTGCTTTGCGTTGCTAGCTTGCTAGCTCTGCGTTGTTAATTTGCTAGATTGCTTGATTTGGGTTGCTAGCTTGATAGCTTTGCGTTGCTCTCTTACTAGATTTGCGTTACTAGCTTGCTATCTTTTGGTTTCTAGCTTGATAGCTATGCGTTGCTAACTCCTTAGCTTTGCGTTGCTAGCTTGCTAGCTTTGCTTTGCTAGATTGCTAGCTTGCTAAATTTGCGTTTCTAGGTTTCTAACTTTGCGATTCTAGCTTGCTATCTTTGGTTGTTTGCTTGTTAGCTTGATAAATTTGCGTTGATTGCTTGCTTGCATGCTTTGCGTTGCTAGCTTGCAATCTTTGCGTAGCTTTCCTGCATTCTTTGCGTTTTGCTGGCTAGATATCGTTCCTAGATTCCTAGCATTGCGTTACTAAATTGCTAGCTTTGCTTTGCTAGCTTCGTATCATTGCGTTGCTACGTTGCTAGTTTGGCTTTGGTATCTTGCTAACTTTGCGTTGCTAGCTACCTAGCTTTGCGTTGCTAGCGTGCTAGATTGTTGATTTGCGTTGCTAGAATGATTTGCTATCTGCCTGGATTTGCGTTGCTAACTTGCTATCTTTGCTTTGCTAGCTTGCTAGGTATGCGTTTCTAGCTTGCCAGCTTTGCGTTGCTAGCTTGCTAGCTTTGCGTTGCTAGCTTGCTAGCTTTGCGTTGCTAGCTTGATAGCTTTGCGTTGCTAGCTTGATAGATTGCTAGATATGCTTTGGTAGCTAGATAGCTTTGCGTTGCAAACGTGCTAGCTTTCCGTTGCTAGCTTGCTAGCTTTGAGATTCTAGCTTGATAGGTTTGCTTAGCTTGCTTGTTTGCTTTGCGTTACTTGCTTGCTAGATTTCGTTGCTAGCTTCCTAGGTATGCGTTGCTAAATTGCATGCTTTGCGTTTCTAGCTTCGTAGATTTGCGTTGCTAACTTGCTAGCTTGGCTTTGTAAGCTTGCTAGCATTGCGTTGTTAGCTTGCTAGCTTTGCGTTGCTGAGCTTGCTAGATTGCTAGATTTACGTTTCTAGCTTGATATCTTTGCGTTGTTTTCTTGCTGGCTTTGCATAGCTAGCTTGCTAGATTGGCGTCGCTAGCTTGCTAGTTTTGCGTTGCTAGCTATGTAGCTTTGCGTTGCAAGCTTGCATGCATTGCGATCTAGCTTGCTAGCTTTGCGTTGCAAGCTTGCTCTCTTTGCCTTGCTAGCTTGTTAGCTTTGCGTTGCTAGGTTGTTAGTTTTGCGTTACTAGATTGCTATTATTGCGTTGCTAGCTTTCTAGATATGCGTTCTTAGCTTGCCAACTATGCGCTGCTAGCTTGCTAGCAATGCGTTGCTAACTTGCTAGCTTTGCGTTGCTAGCTTGCTAGATTTTCGTTGCTAGTTTGCTAGATTGCTAGATATGCGTTGGTAGCTTGTCAGCTTTGAATTCCTAGCTTGCCAGTTTGCGTTGCTAACTTGCCAGATTTGCGTTTGTAGCTTGCTAGGTTTGCGTGGCTAGCTTGCTAGCTTTGCGTTGCTAGCTTGCTAGCTTTGTGTTGCAAACTGGCTAGGTTTGCGTTGCAAGCTTGCTATCTTTGCGTTGCTAGCTGGATAGATATGCGTTGCTAGCTTGCCAGCTTTGCGTTGCTAGCTTTCCAGCTATGCGTTTCTAGCTTGCCAACTTTGCGTTATTAGCTTGCTAGCTTTGCGTTCCTAGCTTGCTAGTTTTGCGTTCCTAGCTTGGTAGCTTTGCGTTGCTAGCTTGCTAGCTTTGTGTTGCAAACTGGCTAGGTTTGCGTTGCAAGCTTGCTATCTTTGCGTTGCTAGCTGGATAGATATGCGTTGCTAGCTTGCCAGCTTTGCGTTGCTAGCTTTCCAGCTATGCGTTTCTAGCTTGCCAACTTTGCGTTATTAGCTTGCTAGCTTTGTGTTGCAAACTGGCTAGGTTTGCGTTGCCAGCTTGCTATCTTTGCGTTGCTAGCTGGATAGATATGCGTTGCTAGCTTGCCAGCTTTGCGTTGCTAGCTGGATAGATATGCGTTGCTAGCTTGCCAGCTTTGCGTTGCTAGCTGGATAGATATGCGTTGCTAGCTTGCCAGCTTTGCGTTGCTAGCTGGATAGATATGCGTTGCTAGCTTGCCAGCTTTGCGTTGCTAGCTGGATAGATATGCGTTGCTAGCTTGCTAGATTTGGTTGCATGCTTGCTTGCTTGCTTTGCGTTTCTTGCTTCCTAGCTTTGCGTTGCCACCTTGCTAGTTTGGCGTTGCTACCTTGATAGATAGGCTTTGAAAGGTTATTAGCTTGCGTTTTAACTAGATAGCTTTGCGTTCTTAGCTTGCTAGTTTTGCGTTGTTACCTTGGTAGCTTTGCGTTGCTAGCTTGCTAGTTTTGCGTTGCTAGCTTGCTAGTTTTTGTTTCTAGCTTGTTAGCTTTGTGTTGCTAAGTTGCAAGCATTGCGATCTTGCTTGCTAGCTTTATGTTGCTATCTTGCTATCTTTGCTTTGCTATCTTGCTACCTTTCCGTTGCTAGTTTGCTAGCTTTCCGGTGCTAGCTTTCTAGCATGCTATATTTGTGTTGTTTCAAGGCTAGCTTTGCGTTGTTTGGTTGCAAAATTTCCGTTGCTTGCTTTATAGCTTACTAGATATGCGTTGCTACCTTGCTAGCTTTTCGTTGCTAGCTCACCAGCTTTGCGTTGCTAGCTTGCTAGGTTTGGGTTGCTAGCTTGCTAGTTTCCGTTGCTAGGTTCTTAGCTTCCTAGATATGCTTTGCTAGCTTGATAACTTTGCGTTGCTAGCTTGATAATTTTGCGTTGCTAGCTTCCTAGCTTTGCTTTGCTAGCTTGACAGCTTACCGTTGCTAGCTTGTTAGCTTTGATTTGATAGTTTGCTAGCTATGCGTAGCTTGCTTGCTTGCTAGATTTCGTTGCTAGCTTCCTAGATTTGCGTTGCTAAATTGCTAGCTTTCCGTTGCTAGCTTAGTAGCTTTGCGTTGCTACCTTGCTAGCTTGGTTTTGGAAACTTGCTAGCTTTGCGTTGCTATCTTGCTAGATTTGCGTTGCTGAGCTTGCTAGATTCCTAAATTTGCGTTGCTAGCATGATAGCTTTGCGTTGTTATCTTCTGGCTTTGCGTTGCTAGCTTGCTAGCTTTCGTTGCTTGCTTGCTCGCTTTGCTTTGCTAGCTTGGTGGATTTGGTTCCTTAGCTTGTAAGATTTTCGTTGCTAGCTTGCTAGTTTTGCGTTGCTAGGTTTGGTAACTTTGCTTTGATTGCATTCAAGCATTGCGATCTAGCTTGCTAGCTTTGAGTTTCTACCTTGGAATTCTTGCGTTGCTAGCTTGCTATATTTTGCTATCTTGCTAGCTTTGCGTTGCTTGCTTGCTATCTTTGCGTTGCTAGCTTGCTAGATATTCGTTGCTAGCTTCCCAGCTTTGCGTTGCTAGAGTCCTAGCTTCCAGTTGCTAGCTTGCTAGCATTGCTTTGCTAGCTTGAAAGCTTTGCATTACTATCTTGATGGTTTTGCTTTGCTTGCTTGCTTGCTTTATATGCGTTTCTTGGTTTCTAGATTTGCGTTTATATCTTGCTAGCTTTTCGTTGCTACCTTGCTATCTTTCCGTTGCTAGCTTGCTAGCATTGAGTTGCTAGATTGCTAGCTTTGCGTTTCATGCTTGCTTGCTTTCTTTGCGTTTCTTGCTTCCTAGCTTTGCGTTGCTACCTTGCTAGCTTGGCGTTGCTAGTTTGCTCGCTTTGCGTTGCTAGCTTGCTATCTTTGCGTTGCTAGCTTTCTAGATTGCTACATTTGCTTTGTTAACTTGCTAGCTTTTATTGCTAATTTGCTGGCTTTTCGTTGAGAGCTTGCTAGCTTTTCGTTGCTATCTTGCTATCTTTGCGTTTCTAGCTTGCTATCTTTCCGTTGCTAGTTTGCTAGCTTTCCTTTGCTAGCTTGCTTGCATGCTAGATTTGCGATTCTACCTTGCTATGTTTCGTTGCTAGCTTGCTAGCTTTCCGTTAGTAGCTTGCTATATTACTAGATATTTGTTGCTACCTTGCTAGCTTTGCGTTTCTAGCTTGCTAGTATCCGTTGCTAGCTTGCTAGCTTGCTATATATGCGTAGCTTGCTTTCTAGATTTGCGTTGCTCGCTTCCTAACTTTGCTTTGCTTGCTTGCCAAGTTTGCGTTGCAAGCTTGCTAGATTTGAAATGCTAGCTTGCTAGCTTTGCGTAACTTGCTTGGTTGCTAACTTTCGTTGCTAGCTTCCTAGATTTGCGTTGCTACCTTGCATGCTTGGCTTTGGTAACTTGCTAGCTTTGTTTTGCAAGCTTGCTTGCTTTGCGTTGCTGAGTTTGCTAGATTGCTAGAAATGCGTTGCTAGCTTGATAGCTTTGCGTTGCTATTTTGCTGGCTTTGCATTGCTAGCTTGCACTCTTTGCGTTGCTAGGTTGGTAGATTTGCGTTGCTAGTTTGCTAGCATTGCGTTTCTAGCTTGCTAGTTTTAGTTGCAAGCTTGGTAAATATGCGTTGCTAGCTTGCAAGCATTGCGATTTAGCATGTGAGCTTTGCGTTGCTATTTTGTTCTCTTTGCGTTGCCAGCTTGCTAGCTTTGCGTTGCTAGATCCCTACCTTTGTTTTGCTAGCTTGCTAGATATTCGTCGCTATCTTGACAGCTTTGCGTTGCTAGCTTGCCAACTATGCGTTGCTAGCTTGCTACTTTAGCGTTGCTAGATTGCTTGATATTCGTAGGTAGCTTGCTAGGGTTGCGTTGCTAGCTTGCTAGCTTTTCGTTGTTAGCTTGCTATCTTGCTAGATTTACGTTACTAGCTTGTTAGATTTGCGTTTCTAGCTTGCTAGCTTAGCGTTGCTACTTTACAAGCTTTCCGTTTGTAGCTTGCAAACTTTGAATTGCTAGCTTGCTAGCTTTGCGTTCCATGCTTGCTTGCTTGCTTGCTTTGCGTTGCTAACTTTCTAGCTTGGCCTTGCTAGCTTGCTAGCTTTACGTTCCTAGCTTGCTAGATTGCTAGATTTGCGTTGTTAACTTACAAGATTTCGTTGCTATCTTGCTGGATTCTTTGTTGCTAGCTTCCTAACATTTCTTTGCTAGCTTGCTTGCATTGCGATGCTAGATTACTACTTTTGCGTTGCAAGTTTGGTAGCTTTGCGTTGCTAGCTTGCTGGCTTTGCGTTCCTAGCTAGCTAGATTTGCGTTGCTAGCTTTGTAGCTTTGCGTTTTGTAACTTGCTAGGTCTGCGTTGCTAGCTTGCTAGTTTTGCGTTTAATAGCTTGAAAATTTGCGTTGCTAGATTGCAAGCTTTTCGTTGCTAGCTTGCTAGATTGATAGATATGCGTTGGTAGCTTGCTAGCTTTGCGTTTATATCTGCCTATCTTTGCTTTGCTAGCTTGCTAGCTTTACGTAGGTAGCTTAATAGCTTTGCGTTGCTAGCTTGCTAGCTTCCAGTTGCTAGGTTGCTAGCTTTGCTTTCTTAGCTTGATAGATTTGCATTGCTGTCTTGCTAGATTTGCGTTTCTTGCTTTCTTGCTTTCTTTGCTTTTCTTGATTGCCCGATCTGCTTTGCTAGCTTGCAAGTTTGCGTTGCTAGCTTGCTATCTTTTTGTTGTCAGCTTGCAAGCTTTGCGTTGCTAGCTTCCTACCTTTGCCTTGCTAGCTTGACAGCATGGCGTTTCTAGCTTGCCAAATTTGCGTTGCTTGCTTACAAGTTTTGCTTTGCTAGCTTGCTAGATTGCTAGATATGTGGTGGTAGCTTGCTAGCGTTGCGTTCCTAGTTTGCTAATTTTGCGTTGCTAGCATGCAATCTTGCTAGATTTACTTTGCTAGCTTGCCAGCTTTGCGTTGCTAGCTTCCTATTTTTGCGTTGCTAGCTTCCTAGCTTTGTTTTGCAAGTTTGCTAGCTTTGCGTCGCTAGCTACCTAGATTTAAGTTGCTAGCTTGCTAGCTTTGCGTAGCTTGCTTGCTTGCTAGTTTTCGTTGCTAGCTTCCTACCTTTGCGTTGCTAAATTTCTAGCTATGCGTTCTTAGCTTAGTAGATTGCGTTGCTAGGTTGCTAGATTTGCGTTGCTTGCTTGCTAGTTTTGCGTTGATAGCTTGGTAACTTTGCGTTGATAGCATGCAAGCATTGCGATCTAGCTTTGCTGGCTTTTCGTTGCGAGCTTGGTAGCATTGCGTTGCTAGCTTCCTATCTTCGCGTTGCTGGATTGCCAGATATTCGTTAGTAGCTTGACAGCTTTGAGTTGCTAGCTTGCCAAATTTGCTTTGTTAGCTGGCTAACTTTGCGTTGCTAGCTTGCTAGATTGCTATATGTGTTAGTTGGTAGCTTGCTAGCTTTGCGTTGCTAGCTTGCTAACTTTGCGTTGCTAGCTTGCTAACTTTGCGTTGCTAGCTTGCTATCTTGCTAGATTTACGTTGCTAGCTTAATAGATTTGCGTTGCTAGCTTGCTATTTTTAATTTGCTAGCTTGTTAGCTTACCAGCTTTGCGTTGCTAGCTTGCTAGGTTTGCGTTGGTAGCTTTCTATTTTTGCGTATTTATCTTGCTAGCTTTGCGTAGCTAGTTTTGTAGTGCTAGCTTAAAATCTTTGATTTTCTAGCTTGCTAGCTTCCAGTTCCTAGCTTTCTAGCTTTGCTTTGCTAGCTTGATTGCTTTGCTTTGATATTTTGCTAGATTTGCGTTGCTTCCTTTCTTTCTTTTTTCGTTTTTGATTGTTAGATTTGCGTTGCTAGCTTGCTAGCTTTGCGTTGGTAGCATGCTAACTTGTTACCTCTTCGTTGCTAACTTGATAATTTTGCCTTGCTACTTGCTAGAATGCCGTTGCTAACTTGCTAGCTTTGCGTTGCTACGTTGATAGCTTTGCTTTGCTAGCTTGCCAGCTCTGCGTTGCTAGATTGCTAGATTTGCGTTGCTAGCTTGATAGCTTTTCGTTGCTATCTTACTAGATTTTTGTTGCTATCTTGCTAGTTTTGGGTGATATCTTGCTAGGATTCCGTTGCTAACTCCCTAGCTTGCCTTTGCTAGCTTGCTAGCTTTGCGTTGCTAGATTGCTAGCTTGCTAAATTTGCGTTGCTAGGTTGTTAACTTTGCTTTTCTAGCATGCTAGCTTTGCGTTCTTAGCTTGCTAACTTGATAAATTTGCGTTGCTATCTTGCTAGAATTGCGTTGCGAGCTTTCAAGCTTTGCGTAGTTTGCTGGCTAGGTTTCGTTGCAAGCTTCATAGCTTTGCGTTATTAAATTGCTATTTTTTGCGTTTCTAGCTTCGTAGCTATGCGTTGCTACCTTGCTAGCTTGGCTTCGGTAATCTGCTAACTTTGCGTTGCTAGATTCCTAGCTTTGAGCTGCTAGCTTGCTAGATTGCTAGATTTGCGTTGCTAGCTTGATAGCTTTGCGATGCTATCTTGCTCGCTTTGCGTTGCTAGCTTGCTAGTTTTGCATTGCTAAATTCCTAGCTTTGCGTTGATACTTGGTAGCATTTCTTTGCTAGCTTGCTAGCTTTGCGTTGCTAGCTTGCTAGGTTTTCGTCGCTAGCTTGGTAGCTTTGTGTTGCTAGCTTTGCAATCTTTGCGATCTAGCTTAGTACCTTTGCGTTGCTAGCTTGTTACCTTTGCGTTGCTAGCTTGCTAAATTTGCTACGCTATCTTCGTTGCTAGCTTGCTAATTTTGCGTTGCTAGCATGCTATCTTGCTAGATTTACATTGCTACCATGCCAGCTTTGCGTTGCTAGCTTGCCAGCTTTGCGTTGCTTGCTTGCTATTTTTGCGTTGCTAGCTTCCTAGCCTTGTTTTGCTAGTTTGATAAATTTGCGTTGCTAGCTACCTAGATTTGAGTTGCTAGCTTGCTAGCTTTGCGTAGCTTGCTTGCTAGCTTTGCGTATCTTGCTTCTTTCGTTGCTAGCTTCCTACTTTTGCGTTGCTAAATTGCTAGCTATGCGTTCTTAGCTTAGTAGATTGCGTTGCTAGCTTGCCAGATTTGGGTTGCTTGCTTGCCTGTTTTGCGTTGATAGCTTGGTA
>NW_019739616.1:0-1165 GCF_002891405.2 Cryptotermes secundus
CTAGTGGGGTGGGACTAAGTACCTTGTACTGCGGCCACTTCTGGCATATTATACCTGCCCCAGATGATAGGTGAGGGTGATTGTGGGTGATTGTCCCAGCGCCACTTTGTCCACCACAAATCCCACTTGATCAGACCCCGAGATCAAACCCGGGCCGTCGCGGTGGGGAGCCAGCGACTAACCGCTTGAGCTATGGCGAGGCCAAAATAATGGCTTACGTAGGCTCTATCTAGTGATTTTGTCGTGACCATCGTAAACGTCTACTACAAATTCGCTGCCATGGTTCCTGTTACAGCAAGTCGCTAACACGCAGAAAGTTTCGTCACCACATGACAAGAAAACATGGATGTCTGATAGGCCCACTGGTCGTCAGCGGACGCTGTATGAAACTTGCAAGGTGTGTGAACAATGGATGGCCTGTTCGGGGAAACGTGAAATTCGTGAGAAACACAAACATGGAGCACTGGGGCATGGCTCATAGTTCCCCCGTTTCCTCTGATATTCCACCAGTATTTCCACCAATTGTTGCTAATAACATTGGCGTTTATTTCCATTTAATGACACTATATCAATTACAGCAAATGAGAATTTACAAGGGATCGGTCGTGGCCTATCTGAAGCTATTACTCCGACATGGATCTCAAAGGATAGATAAATGAAGAATTTCAACCACGACACGAGGTGTTTTAGACTATATAAACATTAAATCGCTTTCATAACTGGTAGAAATGATCATATAACCACTCGCAATGTTTCTACGGTATCCAGCACAAAATGATTTAATGCACGTTGGTGGAGCTGTGTAACGTAGTGACCGGAACGCACGTCACAAGGTAAAGGCCTTCGAAAACAGGTCGATCAGGTCTCATGCTGAAAGTTAATACCGGCTCGTGTCAACCTGTTCCTTTATTGTCACTGCGTAAAAATCCATTAGCGCTCACGTCAAGGTGTTTAGGTCAAGCAGTGGCCGACGTACTAAGTGGGCTCATTCTCATTCTACATCAAGAAAAAAGAAATTCATTCATTAATGATGAGTCGAGATAGGTCAGTTGGTACCGTGACTCTTTACGAATTGGACGACTGCGGTACTGCTAACAGAGACATCTGCCCCTCCCTCGGGGTTTTTGGAAATACGTGCTAATTAAAGATAGGGGGTAAATAATAT
>NW_019739617.1:0-167 GCF_002891405.2 Cryptotermes secundus
CTGCACTCCTCCCAGCAGAAAAGGATGACAAACCGAAGCTTGACAATGCACAAGTTGGGCTGTTTGCAGAAGTATCAAGCATGAGTGCGCTGTGGAAGTCTGTAAGGGAATTGAAGAAAACATATTATGAGCAGTCAGATTTGGGATCTGCACCTCCTACAGAAGCC
>NW_019739617.1:802-1385 GCF_002891405.2 Cryptotermes secundus
AGTCCCACCTGGTTTCCCTGGACTTTCCTAATGGCATATTCTAAAGCAAAGTTGAAAAGGAGTGGCGATAAAGCATCTCCTTGTCTTAGACCATTCTGGATAGGAAATTTATCAGAGAAATATTTTCGTATACGGACTTTACTATACGTTTCGTTTAAACACATTTAAGTCATCTTAACTAGATTCATGCGTATCCCAAACTCTATCAGAATATTTTAAAATACTTCGTTCCAAACTGAATCATAGGCTTTCTTGAAGTCTACAAATAGCTGGTGTACTGGCTCATTGTACTCCCATTTTTCCTCCAATATCTGACGAAGCTCTTTGCCCTCTACCTCATTTAATTTCTTGAGACTGAACCTCTCCAAAAGAACTCTGTTCTGTTTGTTTTCTCACTGCCAGTCTTTCCCTAAATTTTGCCACCACAAGGTATTGCTCTGTATCACAATCTGCTGTCCTGAATGATCGGACATCAAATATACTTGAATGCCGTCTCCTATCTATCAAAATATCGTCGATTTTACTGAATCTTTGGCATTGAAATCTCCAAATAAGAAAATCAGTGGGTACTTCGGAAATTGAT
>NW_019739617.1:1464-2173 GCF_002891405.2 Cryptotermes secundus
CAATTTTATCTCCTGTTGGGCGTGAACAATCATAACGATGATATCACACCAGCGAACTTTTAGTATTATATATATGATATCTTGTCACTAACGAACTCTATCCTCTTAACTGCTGATATGATTCTCCTATGTACAAAAAAACCTGTACCTAAATCATAATTTTTATTCCCCTTCCATAGAAAATGTATATTAGCCTGCCGAATCAGTGACACTTCCGCACCATCTGCCTTCCTGTATTCCCACTAAATCTAACATATATTTTAAGATTTCTTATGTCACTGCTCTGAGCGAACGTGCCCTATACATACTTCTAACTTTCGATGTACCGAATCACATTTCCGTTTCCTTTAGCTTACGTCGTTTATTCAGAGGATCCGTCCAGGTCCGAGGTTTTGTGTGCATTTTGGTAACAAAGTTATTTTTAGGGCGAGGAGTTGTTAGCCCCACGCCCAAACCCCAAGCTGGTGATCCATCCCTCATCGGCTGTCCGCGACTGCATATTCAATATATTCACAGCTTCCCTCCATACCTGGAGGGCGTCTTCTCCATCCGCAACCTGAGGACGCGCCATGGCGTGGTGACAAGGCACCCACCTAACATGGCGGCAATTTAACAGCTAACAACAAGTTCCATACTGCTTCTTATTCCGTTGCTTCTCTTATCGGTTATTTAAGCATGTCTTAGAATCGGACTGATTTACAGGAAGTTG
>NW_019739618.1:0-985 GCF_002891405.2 Cryptotermes secundus
CAGAAATGAGTACCAGGAATCTTCCTGGGGGTAAAGGGCTGCCGGAACATAAGCCTGACGACCTCAACATCATCTGTAAGCTGTCTAGAAAGTATGGGAGCCTCAATGTCTCACAATCCTATTTGCCTCTATGCACTGTTACAGAAATATCTTTACCTTTCTCTCTTTTATTGTCAAGGGCTCTTTGAATGGCAAATAATTCACTGTCTACAGTACTATCATCTGGAGTGTGACGCAGTGTAGTCCAGTAGCAGTTCACCACTACTTCAGCAGAATGTACTACCTCATCCTCACAGTTGAAGAGTAAGCTTGCTTGCTGCCTGCTTCATGCTGGTTTCTTCCTTGGTTTATTCTTGAACTATGAAGATGGAAGTGATGCATTCCTCCAAAATGTCAGTTGACTTTCAATGGACTGCATTACGTCATAACCCAGAAGACAGGACTGTCCATAACCACCCTTGTGAGAAGCTCACATCCTACAGTAAGGACCCGCTTGGCTTACTCTTCAACCCTGAAGATGGAGGCACAGTCTACCAGACTACATGTGTCGCAACCCACAAGATACTAATATTATTTTAGATCTTCTGAACAATGCACGAAAATAAAAGGGTAGCGAAAAGGCAGTGAAAGGCAGTCAGACTAGGACACCATTCTGCTGGCTACCTGGTTCAGAAGGCATAGCTGGCAATGCTGGTTCACCTGCAGCAGCTTCCTCCTAAGGAACCTGTAGCATCTCGGACTGGATGATCCTCTCCCGTTCTCCTTCCACTGCCTCTAAAGCATCAGGCATGTGAGCTCCAACCAGCAGGTCATCCATTTCCTGCATAGGAAGAAACAGAGGTACAGCACCATTCTTTCTTATTCTTCAGCACTACATGGAGGTGAGCTCTCAGTCTCATGTCCTGCCAATTGTATTCACAAGGAAAGAGCGCTGGTACCCTTGTACAGGAGCGTGAGTGGTCCCCAAGCCACAACAGCGAGTCTG
>NW_019739619.1:0-737 GCF_002891405.2 Cryptotermes secundus
GCAATTTGAATTGA
This sequence comes from Cryptotermes secundus, assembly GCF_002891405.2. Lineage (NCBI taxonomy): Eukaryota > Metazoa > Arthropoda > Insecta > Blattodea > Kalotermitidae > Cryptotermes > Cryptotermes secundus. The sequence goes on from NW_019739619.1 coordinate 15, forward strand.
TGCTGCACTTTTGGAATCAAATGAATTCACGACATTCCTAGCTGTTTCTAAATGTTCGGTATAATAACTCGCTGCACACAGCCAAGTGCCCCAGCGTGTTAAAATTGGTTATGGCGGAAGTGGAACGCTCGGTGCTACTGCTTTAAAGGCTTCCTCTCTGTATGGCGCTTAAAGAGATACCTTCTTCACAGAAGACACCAACTTGTCAACAAGCGGAAAATTTGCACGAATTGTTTCTGCAACACGGTGCAACCCATGGACAAGGCAAGTCAAATGAGTCATATTTGGAAATATAACTTTAAGAGCAGTACAGGCTTTCATCATATAACTTGCAGCATCAGTCACAAAGAACAATAGGTGCTCATACTGAATGCCATTCGGCCATAGTAAATTCATGGAATTGATAAAAATTAGGAAACTGCGGAGCTATTTGTGGTTTCAAATTGCTCTACCGCAAGAAGATATGGGGTAGGTTGTTCATTCTTATTAAGGGATCCAACTTTACAATTTACAATAAACCGTCCCTCATAATCTTGTGTTCCTTCGATTGATGTGGGACCCTCAACGTCTGACAACCCTACGGGCCTTCACGGCCTGGTACGGGGATAGCTTTACATTTTACTTATCTCTAATGCTTTCAATTGTAAGATCGAAACACTGCTTTACGTAATTTTTGCTCACAGTTGATTCATCCGGCACTTTGCACGGTGTATTTTTTTTTTT
>NW_019739620.1:0-11565 GCF_002891405.2 Cryptotermes secundus
CTAAACTTTCTGAACACAATTGCATAGGTACACTCAGCAGCCTCAACACTAGCGATCACTGGATTGGCTACATGCGGTAGCATGCGCACTAGCAAAAACTTGCCCCCCTGGATCTGCATGTCTGTTAAGTCGAAGACCTCTCCATATCTTAAGGAAGTGAAGAATTCTATTCCTAACACTACTGTTCATTTAGGTTTTCAGACATTTTTGTTACCTTCAGTAATTAACCGCCCCCATTTCATTTAGATGTGAAGAAGAGTGTATAAATATGTCATTATTCAAATTGTGCAAGAAGCATTGCTTTGAAAGGCAGTTGTCTCAGCGTGCCCATATCTTATGCTACTGTTGCAGAATTAATTCTGAATAATGTTTGAAATCCATCAGTGATGCTATCAAGGATTATCACAAGGAATCAGTTTTGCATATTATAGATTCTTCCATGTTAAATGGGTCACCATGACAGGGCACATCTTCAGGTTTTTGATGCCTAACGGATCCTGGACACACCGTATACATGCAAGACATTATGGGGCAAAAATTTTATTAAATGATTTCAATTTTTGTTATTTCATAACGAAACCTGATACTTATGCTTGTAAAGTGCTGTTAAGATGTTCCTTTCAGTGTAATAATGAATTATGTTCTAACATGGATTTCCGCATTATTGTAGATGTAAGTGTAGGGTTTGATGATATAGAACAGTATAGTACAGGATGGGGCACAGAAACTTCCTTTTTGTGAAGACGCATTGTGTAGGGAGGGGACGTCACAGAAAATTGGGGATAGGCTTGGCAAACGCAGCAGTCACGGAAGTTTCTGTCTAATACCCCTCAGTAGGAAACATGAGGTGGATGAGTGAGCAGTGAGAATTTCCTGTTGATGCCTATTCTTCGAACAACCATTCCTACATGGCGGTGCAGCGTGCGTTCCATACTCACTTCAGAATTAAGCCCAGAGGTCTAGTTCCTGACTGGAAATTGATTGTTTTGTGGGTACAGAACTTTAGGACAACTGGGAGTGTGGTGAAAAAATTATCAGGACGACAACAGACCGTTACGACACCAGAAAATGTGGAGGCAGTTCAACAGTCGATTTTGAGATCTCCAAGACGCTCCACTCTCAAACATGCAGTCGCCCTAGACATATCCAATCATTCAATGCGCTGAATTCTTCACGAACATCTTCATTACCATCCCTATAAGATGGTTGTTGTGCAAGAATTGTCACCACATGATTTCCAGAACCGAATAACGGAGTGCGAAATTTTATTGGAAACTTTACCCCCAGATGCACTTGTTTTCTTTAGTGATGAGGCACATTTTCACCTATCCGGATATGTCAACAAGCAGAATATGCGCTATTGGAGTGGTAACAATCCCAGAGAGCTCCATGAGAGGCCACTTCACAGTGATAAGGTGGCAGTATGGTGTGCATTTGGAGTTATTGGCCCTTATTTTTTTGTTGAAGAAGACAATCATGCAGTTACTGTCAATTCACAGCAGTATGTGGACATGATTAAAAACTTTTTCGAACCAGCTCTTGAAGAAATGCATCTAGGAAATGTCTGGTTCCAACAGGATGGTGCCATTGCCCACACAGCCCGAGCTTTGATGACAGTTTTGAGGGCAAAGTTCCCTGGACGGCTCATCTCCCTTCGAGGTGACATCCCGTGGGCAGTGCACTCACCTGATCTAATGCCCTGTGATTTTTTTATGGGGATACCTCAAGGCAGAGGTATTTAAACATCGCCCCGCAAACCTGCTTCATCTGAAGAATGTTATTTGGCAGGAAGTAGCCCAAATTTTTGTGGTTTTCCTCAGTTCTTCCAGGTAAATTCCCAGTTTAGTACCTCAGTTAGGCTGTGATCACTTCCAGTTCATTATTCACCAGTCATACTACCGTTCAACACTATGTAATCTAAGTTACTGACAGCATCATAAAATATACGGTGTTGACTGTTGTACTCGTATGATAGCCATATTCAGAAAATTACAAATACTTTTAAATTTCGTGTAATGTACATACATTTCTTACCCAGATACATGATGTATCCCATTACAGAGTATTTATTAATTATTAAGGTAATAAAGAATTCAGAGCTCCCTTGTATGTGTGGGAACCTCCCACATTCTAACAGACAACAACTCCTACAGTCTATGAGACAACTTCCACAACACGAGAGGAGGAGGCAATACTGGCAGATGTCATCATTTATATAAAAAATTGAGGACAGAATGATGAAAATGGAAAGTAAAATTGAGGATAGAATGGTGAAAATGGAAAGTAAAATTAAGGACAGAATGATGAAGAAGGAAAATAAGTTTGAGGACATAATGACGAGAGTGGATCAAATAATAGAATCTAAGAAAGGCGAAATTAAAATAATATCTGTGCCCACCCACGGTCAAATTCCGATATGGTGAAATGCAATGAATCTGAAAATTTTGAGACTCAAATAAAACATCAGTTAAATTCATGTCATAGTGAAGAAAATGTGAAAGAGCCAAGCACTCTTGCGACCTAAGCGCACACAACTATTGACCAAGGAGTTGTCAGCCAAGAAGAACCCACATTGAGCAGTGACAACAGTGCAGACCAATCAGAAATGAAGTTACCCAATACCAATGAGATGAATTATGCAGGAAGTGGACTTCACGGATGCGATGTGATTTCTTCAATATCGAGATCGCAAGTGATTTGTGGAAACTTGGCTGAAGTTTCGAAAACTGGCATTGAATCAGGAGACGTAACAGAAGAGTGTGGGGATCAGTTGTGTGTAGCACAACTTCAGCTGCAGTACAGGGCGGAAGAAGTCGAACAGCGACAGACTACTGAATATCGCGGCACAGCAACGGCACTTAATCTCTCAGAGCACCAGAGCAGGACGTGAGTTTGAAACTGGAAGAAGAATACTCTCAAGAATAAAAGAACCACAGGTACTGCAAAATCAAATGTTAATTCAATGACACGCTGAGGTGATTTCACGTCACTTGTTCACCTCCATGCAAGGGCTGTTGGTGAACCATGGACCTGGCAAATGCAGCTTAAGGGCTATCAGTGTAATAGATTTCGTTAGCGCTACATGTTCAGAAGTGGATTTAATTGTGCTGTTTTCAAAATACTGGGACATAAATATTGTGGACAGAAGTGTCCACAAGTGTCATAGTGAGACATTCTCAAGATTAGTGTCAGCGTGAGTCAGTTGTGATGTCAAAAAAAAAAAAATCCTGCCAATGCCAAGAGTGTTCATTGATCTCACTATTGAAAAATTGTGTTAATTTCTACATGTGACTGCTTCAGTGGCAAGGCGTATGGATTATGTAGCAATGAATTGTACGATACTACTTTCTGGTAATATCGATGATATTATGTGGTATTTATAGTAAGGGGGTAAACAAGGTTCCAAAGGTTATGAGCTATCAAAGTATGGTGCACCAGAATAAGTTAATTGAATTATAAATGCCTATTGTTACCACTTTATATTGTTTGAAAATGCGATAAGTTTTGTGAGAAGACTGGACCGCTTGTGTTAGGATGCTGAGAATATGAATCATATGAATCCTAATGTTGATGATCTTTCAGTTCTGAAAATGTGATTAATTAAGTTTTTGAAATAAGATAGAAGTCATGTCCATTTACCATGCTGTATAAATATATATGATGCTAGAGATGGGTGACAATGGGAGCAGTGTTGTATATGCGATAATGTATTGTCTTGAATTTCAGTTTACGATATTGTGCTCACTTTTGTATCAGGCTGTAGTACTCTCCTGAGTACAGTGTTATATTGTGGGATGATTCATGTCTATTGTGACTGTAACTAGCTTAGGGGAAGGACAAAACATGTGGTCATACTGGATTAACGTGGATTCATAAGTTATATTGTATGCGTGCCAGTGTTATGATCTGTTGAGTTAGGGTAACACACACCATAGTGTTTGAGTGGATATGTTAATACTTAGGAATTAGGGGTACTTTATATAAGCTATGCATCATTTTCTTATCTGATTTTAATTAAGGGTTAGTTATTTTGTATGGCAGTATTTATTATTTATTAAGGTAATAAAGAATTCAGAGCTCCCTTGTATGTGTGGGAACCTCCCACATTCTAACAGACAACAACTCCAACAGTCTAAGAGAAAACTTCCACAACATAAGAGGAGGCAATACTGGCAGCTGTTGTCATCATTTATAAAAAAAAAATTTAGGACAGAATGATGGAAATGGAAAGTAAAATTGAGGACAGAATGACAGGAAACTGCAGATGTCAAATTTGTGTGACATATTTGAATTTTTCAAGATTCATGGAAGAGTGTGATTCTCATAATTGAAATAATCTGTCTTGGTTGCTATTGCTTGTGGGTAATTACGACACTCTATTGTTAACAATTAATGTATTGCTTGGTTTGTACGGGAGAATGGCATTAAGCCTCGGTTGCATCTCTCATCTGTTCGACTCGGACACATCTTGGCTTAATGGGGGGAGTATTATAACCGTACGTCCGTCGCCAAAATTATTTAATGACCAATTTTTGCATTGTTTCACACCCTGAGAGAAGCTCCTCCAGCAAGATACCATCCCAGGACCATCTAGTTGTAGTTCAGATATTGTCTTCCTTAGGTTTAGGGTGTCACTGTTGTCCCTAATGTCGCCAATTTGCTCCTTGTGTCATAAACCCATGGGCTGACATTGTGTGAGACTGGCCAGGAGGGGTGTTGGGTTCCCTGCTCATGTGCCTTGAAGACCTAAAAAGGTTGTTTATGATGAGCATCTAGAAAAACACAAATTTAGGACAGATGCCCGGCTCGATCCGTGGCTTTCTCTGTTTTTTTATGCTCACTGGGGGACTTGTAGAGAGGGCAGTTGTTTACAGGGAGAGGAGGTGGACAGCTGAAAAGGGAGATGCAAAAGAGGAAGTGAGTTACAGGAGGGTAGCTAGCGAGTGGCGTGTATGGTCAGCGAACTGGGGGCAAATTGGTGTAAAAGGTTAAGAGTGACGGAGCAGTGAGTACTAATGTAACAATCGGTCACTGTATGAAATTTTAAATTAAGACTGCAATACACGGTGTGTTCTGGAGACCCAGTACTTCATGAACCTCGAAGTGTGTTCCACTCCCATATCCAAAGCTCCCATGTCCCTGAGATAAAGAACTCATATCAAGCAATAGTCATGGCAGCTGTGCGTCGGCGAGCGGCAATATTGCTTGCAGCCCAGCTCTCTGGACACCAATACAAGCGCTATCCAATCAGCGCTCACAGTTGCAGCTCTGCCACCAATTGGTCTGCAAGCCGCCCAGTGGTAATGGTATAAAATTGCGGGCCTCCAATGGGCTACCATCAGTCTTTCACCAGTCAGAGCCAATGTAGCGTTGTATAAATATTGGTGATGGAGCTGCAATTGTGAGCGCTGATTGGATAGTGCATTTGTTGGTGTCCAGAGAGCCCAACTGCAAGTGATATATAAATATTGCCTCCTCTTATGTTGTGGGAGTTGTCTGTTAGACTGTTGGATTTGTTGTCTAAGAATGTGGTAGATTCCCACACATACAAGGGAGCTCTGAATTCTCTATTACTTACTTACTCATGGAGCTGAGCCCTTCTGGAGGAGCTGCCAATTCTGCAGCTACTCAAGAATTTCCCAGCATTTTATGGAACTCGAAGGTTCATTAACGTGTTCACAAGAGCCCTCCTCTGGTCCCTATCCTGAACCAAATCAATCCAATCCATACCATCCTATCCTGTCTCTCTAAGATCCATTTTAATATTGTTCACCCACCTACGTCTTGGCATTCTTGTGGTCTGTTTCCTTCTGGCTTTCCCATCAATATCCTATATGCATTCCTCGTCTCCCCCATTCGTGCTACATACCCTGTGCACCTCATCCTCATTGACTTGATTATTCTAATTATACTTGGAGAAGAGTACAAGTTATGAAGCTCCTCATTATGCAGTTTACTCCAACCTTCTATCACTTCATCTCTCTTCGGTCCAAATATTCTCCTCAAACACCCTCAGTCTATATTCCTCCCTTAATGTCAGAGACCAAGTTTCACACCCATACAGAACCACAGTCAAAATTATAGTTTTGTATATTCTACTTTTTATGTTTTTGGACAGCAGACAAGGAGACAAAAGGTTCTGGACTGAATGGTAGCAAGCATTAACCGAGTTCAATCTCCTCTTAATTTCCTCCTGAATCAGGTTGCAATCTGTTATCATTCCCAAATATCTGAACATTGCCACATTTTCAAAACGTGATTCCTGTCTTTATGTCATGATTTTGCCCTGAATTTTGGTGACGAGACAGCAACATATACTTAGTTTTCTCTGTTTTTACTTCTATACCAACGTCTTTACTTACATCAATTAAAGTTTGTGTGTTTTTCTTTAATTTTTTATTACCTTAATAAATAATGTTTACACTGAAAAATGACACCATGCACCAGGTGAGACTGATCAGGGCCCAGATTTTGATGACCTCAAAATATTTAAAAAAGACCTAAAATATGACCCAAAAATGTAATATGCAGGGCTTTGATTTTGATGACCTGAAAATATTTAAAAAATGACCGAAAAAATCCAGAAAAATGACCTAAAGGAGAAAGAGAAAGAACACTTTGCTTCCATATTATTCACATTTCAGAAAACATATGAAGAAAAATTCCCTAAGTGGCCAAAAATGACAATACATACCCTTAAAAGTCCAAAAGTTTACCAAAAAATACCCCCAAAATGACAAAATGACCTTAAACCAAAAAATGACAGAAAATTACCTATAAAATTTACATTTCTGTAACTAGCAGCTCATATTCGAGATTTATATATTTAAGAGCATCGCATAGGANCAACTGGAAAATCACAGCTGTGTGTCAGCAGAGAGGAAATGGGGGAAGGCAGGTAAACAAGTGAAAGCAGTGGTGTGGGAGGGATAGGGGAAGGCTCTTATCTGTTCTCTTAAAAAANGATAGTATGCTTTGTAATACATGTGTGATACTTACCCGTAAAATTCTCAGTAAGTGATGATGAAAATTTCTCTCTAAGAATTCACTCTAAAGAAAAGAGGCTGTGCGGTAGAGCCTGCTGCAACATTCCAAGGGTTATAGTTGCTCAGACCAATGCATTCTGGCACAGATGGCCTTTTCACTCTCCTTCTGTGGACTTTTTGTTGAAAATTGAAAGACAGTGTTCTGCAGCTTTTTCCCTTGTGATGTTGACAATTAAACCTGACTTCCTTCTGCAGTGGCCTCCATCTTGTGTCAACTTACACCTCTTTCTCTGTACTTCTTCATTAAAATCTGTACACTCGACTTTGCTGTTGTTCAGGTTTTCTGGACTCATCTGGATATGTTTCTATGATTACTGTAAAATGTGCCCCCCCTCCCCCTCCGTTGTGGTCTGTACTGTATGAAGAGAAAAAGAAGTCGTGTTGTAGAAACCTTTGCAGACATATTTGTTACATTTCTTTAAGTAACAGATGACATAAGGAAAGTAATAACTAATACCTCTTTCACTTACACAACAACTTGCATACACGGTGTGTCCAGGATCCGTTACGACTCATTTTTTTAAAATTTGCCCTGCAATGCCGTATGCTGGTGAGTTGTGGCATTAAGATTCTTGAAGTTTCAGCTGTGACTGTCTATAATTTCAAAGCACAAGCATTGCTGCATTATGTGTTCTGACCTTGAATGTGACAGTACTGTTCTGACACTCGTCGGAAAATGGCAGTTGAACAGAGAGCCAACATCAAATTTTGTTTGAAGTTAAGCAAAACAGCCAGAGAAGTGTACAAAATGATGAAAAGTGTGTATTGTAGTGATTGTTTGAGTCGCTCAAACATTTTTCAATGGTATGCTGTATTTCATGATGGCAGAGAGGACATTGAAGATGCTCCACGTGCATCAACGACGAGAACAAGTCGCACTGAAGAAAATGTGAAAAAAGTGACCGAAATCCTTGCATCGGACAGATGTGTTTCTGCAAGACTCATCGAGGAGCTTTTGGGAATACAAAAAAGTTCTGTGCGTCAAAGTTTGACTGAGGATTTTGGCAAACGGAAGGTCTATGCGGGGTTTGTACCGCATGGCTGTCAGGTGATGAAAAACATGCCAGAGTGGAACACTGAAAGACATATTACGGTTGGCCCAAACTGATACAAAATTTACAAAATCGATTGTTATTGGTGACAAGACATGGTGTTTTCAATATGGGCCTCTCACAAAGCAGCAGAGTGCAGCGCGCTTGAGCCCAAAGAAGCAGAAACCAAAGAAAGTGCGCATGCAAAAGAGTCGAGTAAGGACACTGCTAACCGTTTTCTTTGATTCCAAAGGAATCATTCACAAGGAATTTCTACCAGAATGTCAGACCGTGAATTCTGATTATTATCTTGGAGTCCTCAATCGTTTGTGGGCGAGAATTTTTCGAATTCAACCTGAATATCGAGAGCAAGGTTCCTGGTCGCTCATCCACAACAATGCCCCACCCCACAAATGGAAGATTGTGCGCAATTTTTTGGCCAGAAAAGGGATCACAGTCCTTGATCATCCTCCATATTCGCCAGATTTGGCTCCAGCAGATATCTGATTGTTCCCAAAAGTTAAGTTGGCAGTGAAAGGAGACCGTCACGAGACCATCCAGGACATCCAAAGGAAATGTACCGCAGTCTTAAATGTAATTCCACAAAAGCGACTCAAACAATTTTCATCATTTTGTACACTTCTCTGGCTGTTTTGCTTAACTTCAAAAAAAGACTTTTCAATCGATTCCAGCTATGTATTGATTCAGAAAGAGACTATTTTGAATAAAAAGAGTGAAATTTTGAAAATCATTCATGTCTTATAATTTAATGAACACAGTCCTAACAACCTGGACACACTGTGTATATCCTGCATATATGCAGTCATGGAGGTACCATTATCTTATTGCTGCTTTTTGCTGCTACTGTAGGTAAGATAAAGGTAAAGTTGTCCCTGTATTTAATTAATTAAGCACCATGCCATGAAGACAGATGTGGGAGTTATGTCTTCACCATTCTTAATCTTGACATTAGATGGAGGTGAGTGGTCATCTTCACACTTTGACCACTTTACCTTCAAAAGAGTCCCTAGTATTCATCAGCTACGCTGGTGGATGCCACAGCCAGGATGCTGTGATGTTCTTGCCTCTGCCAGGAATTGAATTCAGCTATCTAGCCTCTAGCCTAGTTGCTATACCAACTGATCTATTCCAGCTACTACTATTGTAGGTAGGCTGCATTATATTTGGAGTTCAAGTCCACTGCTTCATGTAACAACCATGTTACCGTGTGTTTGGTGCATGTGACGTGTTAGCAATCAGAGGACAAGTGTCTTGAGCACAGTATTGACACCTGTGTCAGGATGATCTTCCAAGTTGATGCTGTTACTGTGACCCACAGATTGCATTCAGAGCTGAGCTGGTGTTTGGAAGGGCTTCCTTTTGTTTTTAACTATGTTCAGTATGTGAATAAATTTCTGTCACTACATAAAAGGGATTCCATAAAATGGTAGAAAAATTAATTAGAATTTTAGTGAGAAAGGACTATGCAAAGAAAGTATGGTTTGTAGGTGACCACCGAGAAAGAAAATGAAGAGAAGTTTAAAACATCTACTATTTGTATAAGGTGTTTAGAATATCATTGGATGGTGGACTGGATGAATTGAATGCAAAAATATCTAAATATACAGATGCTTTAATTACCCTTCACAAAAAAAAGGGGGAGGGGAGTCATACATCTATTTTAGTAATGTCATGGCAGTTTTGTCCGTTTCATAATCAACTGTTTGAAGTGTATTATGTCTCTAATGTCCTTATCTTTAGCATCTATTTTTGTAGTTTTGTTTAAATTGAGGTGGGACAAAATCTACTGCAGTTCAGTGGCAAAATCTTAGATATTGTATGATTCTAAAGGCCTTTAAAAAGTTATGTCCTAATGGCATTTAAGAGAATGAAAAACTACTTAGTAAGAGTTCTAATTGTATATTTTCTTTCCTTTTTTAAGAGAACAACTATTGAACTTTTGTTATATATCTGAAACTACTTTTAGTATATGACTTTTAAATGTAATTTTCCATATTCTGAAATTGCACTGTCAGTTCATGAGATGACTGAATGTTTTAAGTATATATTCTATGAAATGTACCTGATGTTTTCATGTTTCAGTTGCTGTATCTTGGCCGAGACTATCCACAAGGCTATGACTACTTCCAAACACGCCTGAAACGAGCTTTCAGTAAGAATAAACAAGTCAGTGATCCAGAGAAAATTGAAGTTTTAATTGCTCATGGCAGTTATGTGGTGAAGGAACTTGAAGCCCTCTATATGCTCCGTAAATATCGCACACTCAAGAGAAGATACTATAATGATAATTAATCATGAAGTTAGAGATGGAATAGTTGTCAGAGTGACTATATAACATATTGCAGGGGCATGACTGTAATTAAGTAGATAATATCTTCCTCACTCTTCAACTTCTTTGTTTCTCATCTTCTGGGCCAGCCTCTTTGTCTGGAATTTTTTAATATACTTTCCATGGTTGTTGTGGAACTGCAGAAAACTGTTCATTTGATACAGCAACATCACAATGATTCCAGAAGCTTCTTCAGTGTTTCTATAGGTGGCACTACATGCTAGCTGTCCCCCATCTTGATAATCTGTGGAAGCCCACGCATCAACACTGCTATAGTAGCATAGTGAGCTCCTTCATCTTACTGGATGTGTGAATTTGGCTATTAATAGAGATGTAAGTACACACATAGGAAATTATATTCTTAAGTGTTCTTGTTCTTAAAAGCCAGACTGCTTCTCTGGAGAAATTCTGAGCCTTTTCAGCATTCACAGGGCAACAGAATTATATCACATAACCATCAGAATTTGTTCTCTGAAGTTGAGAGTGGCATAACCTGTTCAGACAAAGTGTAAATTGGCTATTATTTTCTGCCATATTCCATTTCTTGTTCCATTTTGCTGCAGTAAGCAAGCAAGCACAGAGTGCTTTACAAAATGTACATGCAATTGAAAAGTATATACAAAGCCTTATTAAAATGTTCACTTTGTTAACATCCTTGTAATTAATTAGGTACTTTTGATACTGTGTGCAAGATAAAGATGTTTTTAATGCAAATATTGGTGACATGATTAAATATGATAAAGTCTGAAGACTGCAGGAAATATTGAAATAAAACATAAAAATTAAAGACTACAGGAGATCTTGAAGTAAAACATCAAAGGTGAAACTTCAGAGAAAGAAGTTTTGCTATGTTGATGGTTATGAAAGAACCTATTGTGTGAGCAGCACAAACATGTACTGCATCTTTGTGTATAAACATATAATATTTTAACAATCAAGTTCCTTCCGTCAAATGTGACACTTTTTTAAGTTTTCCACCTCGTCACCACCTGCCTTACATGTTTCGGCTCACCACGGAGCCATCATCAGAGGCATTTATAGTAGAAAAAGAAATCACCAACACACAAAACTTCACTTTGTCCAAGATAGCCACGTTCCAGTTAATTAAAATAATTACAAATAGTTAAAATTACCCAGA
>NW_019739620.1:14056-19593 GCF_002891405.2 Cryptotermes secundus
GACAAAGTGAAGTTTTGTGTGTTGGTGATTTCTTTTTCTACTATAAATGCCTCTGATGATGGCTCCGTGGTGAGCCGAAACATGTAAGGCAGGTGGTGACGAGGTGGAAAACTTAAAAAAGTGTCACATTTGACGGAAGGAACTTGATTGTTAATTTGTTAGTGTGACGGACCAGAATGAAAGACCTTAAAAATATAATATTTTATTATTCCCATCATCAGATTAATATTTTTAATCTCTATAAAATCCAGTAGTGAGATAAGTATTGAAGTTCAAATGTAGAAATTATAATTGACAGTAGTAGTAGTAGTAGTAGTATTAGAGGGGGTGGGTTTCCCCATGCACTTAGACCAGTTATTGGTCCATTGTGCGTCCCCCTTTTAATTTCTACTGTCGCCATACCCTACTGGTAATGGTGCGTGCTATCAGCCCCGTTGAGCCAATGAGGTCGGCCCGCGGTACCTTGTGCTTCTCCCATCTACCAGAGGCATTGGAAACTACTTTGGCGGGAAACTTTTACATAATTTAGCTCAGAGGTCTCCTAGAGACATGAGGTTCTATTACGTGCCATAAATCTACGACACGGGACCCACGGCTTAAAGTCCCTCCCGGAGGACTTGTTCCCTGAATTTTTCCGCCCTTAAAAATTCCACGACCTCAGCCGGGTTTGAACCCGCGTACCTTGAGTCATGAGGTGGGAACATTACCCCTAGAATACGGAGGCCGCTTAATTGACAGTAAGCATATGAAGTATACATATCATTTGCATTTTGCATTCAGAGGTTTAATTGTTAGTGATATAAGGTTGATATATCTTGACTGATTAATCAGGTAGAGAAAATAGCAATTAATGAAGTAATTAATGTGACCAATCAGTCATGAAGAGCCTTCTTTCTTATCTGAATGAGGTCTGGATCAGTACTGGTAAAAGGTGCTATGAAATCTATTTTCTGCTGAGATAAATAAATTCTGTGTTATGAGTCATCATTGCTAATGTGACCTTTGTAAATATAATATGTTTGTAGGAAATGTACCTCATTGCTTTATGCAATATTAAATCATATTAACATAACGATTACTGGCCAATTCCTTTATGATGACCCTTGGCTTTCAGTTATGCTCTGTACTTGATCAAGTGTACTCAGAGGCATGTAAATTATGGGTCAGTTTGCCGATAGTTGCATATGAGGCACTTCAAGTCATCACATCTTTTAGGTGTGATACTAGCAAAGAAAGACATCAGTTCTCATTGTGCTGTCTATGAAATCAGTAATACGTCATGAAATTTATCGTCTGTAGAGGACGCGCCTGCCATATGAAGATGGCAACTTTATTTCAGAAGCCGAACACAAAAAGGATTAGGAGGGAAAGGAAATAAATAGACCAGAATCTTGAGATTGATCAATCAGCCTGTCCTTATCTGGCAAACGTGCGAGACGAAAAGCCATTTCGTGTCAATGCAGTGACTCAAGTTTCACAAAACGTAGACATGAATGTTAGAAGCCTAACGGTGTCGTGATTCACTTTCTGCTAGCAGAGCGCGCTCTGGTCGCTCTCGAATTGAACAGACTGTGATTTGGTACATGTAAAACCGTTGACACATTTCCGGTTGTCTCGATATATATATATATGCCGTATTTCGTTCCGAATATAATGTGTGCTCAAATTTTGAAACACAAAATTAAAACCTTTTTAAGTAATCAGTTGTAAAGTTCATTGAATGGTTTATAAATATTGCAAACAACAGTTGCACGAAGACGCACGGGGCAGTAAACTTATAGGTCCGCTTGTTATTGACCACGGCACTAGATGATGGTAAGTGATCAGCTTCACTCCCTGGCCGCTTTACCCCTAGAGAAAGAGCCCCGGGATCCATTTGACAGGAGGCTGGGAGGCACCAGAACCGGTCTGGACTACGCGGAAGAAGGAAAATTCTTGACCGTACCGGGACAGGAACTTCGATCCCTCGGCCGTCCAGCCCATGGCCCAGTCGTTATACCGACTGTGCTATCCCGGCTCCCTACGTGTATATAAAAGCTAAGGTAAACAGGTAAAATTGTTCCTGTGCTTAACTAATTAAGGACTATGCCATGAAAACACATTGGGTAGTGGAGGTATAACCCCACCATTATTGACCCCGGTATTAGATGGAGGTGAGTCGTCAGCTTCACATCCCGGCCGCTTTATCCCGAGGGAAAGGCCCCGGCTAGCCATTGGATAAGAGGCTGGATGGGCTCCACAGCCGGTCTGGACGCTTTGTAGAAGAGAAAAACCCTGCGCCCGCGTTTAGCGTAGATCCCTAATACTAAATTAATCAAGGTCCATTTAGTAATGGTGGAAGTGAAATTTGCGGACACCCGGGTCAGTACGAATTTTCCTTTCCTCTTAATTCAGTATGTTCAAAGAAGGCCCTAGCATTCCAATGTCATGAAAACAAACAAAACAAAAAATCTCCATGGTCTGTAGTCCGCGGGCGAATTATTCCGACCGAGCGACCGCCGCTTGTTGGTGAAGTTAGTGCCAACTTTAGCTGACAGAGGGTGTCGCGTGATCAGAGCAACGGATCCCAAAGGCCGTTAATCTCGGTTCTCTAGACCAGAGCCGCTATTTCCTTGAAATAGCTCTCAATAATCCTCACGAGGCTGAGTGGACCCCGTTCCAGACCAACTTCTTCTCAGAAAATTTGGTAGCTCCGGGAATCGAACCCGGGACCTCTGGATCTACAGGCAGGAACTCTGACCACTAGATCACAGAGGCGGTCTCCTATGCCATGGAATCGAATAAATTGTTTTAATTCGTCCTTTAATCACGTCCCAGTTTTACGTGTTTATTGAATTGCGTGCTGCTCTCTGTAACGTCAAGCTCCAGCTCTGTTAACGCTTTCTGACGCGTGCGGACAGATTTCTGTTTGTTTCGCTGTGATGAGCAGTCGGCTGCAAGGCATCTGTGAGACGAGGATGAGTGGTGAAATCAGCTCCAATAACTTCCTCATTCCCCCTCACATGCGGACCCTTATATTCATCCCTTAGACAACTAAACTCCGCCCAAGCCATTTGGGGTTGCTGTAACCCTGAGGGGTGGCATGAGATTTCCTCTCTCTCTGCAGTATAATGTAGAACGATACCAGCAGCTTCAAATTCGACAACAGGCCTCCCATAATCTGGTTGTAACAGTAAGTCAGGTCATAGGGTTGGAGGAGGTTAGGCAAGTAGTGTTACGGCTCCATCCATGTTTCAGTGGACATCATTACTCCTCCTTGTAACTAGGCAAACGGTGCTTCTTAGAAGTAAAGGAAGGAAAGTACGGTGAAGGTAAATTTGCCCCTGTGCTTAATTAAGCACTACGCCGTGAAGACGTATGTGGGAGTGGATGTATAGATCTCGGCACTAGTTGGAGGTGAGTGATCAGCTTCACGCCCCGGCCGCTTTATCCCCGGGATTTCACCCATTGGATAGGAGGCTGGATGGACCTTAAAGCCGGTCTGGGCGCTGTGGAGAGGAGAAAAATCTTGTCCCTACTGGAACTCGAACTCCGACACCTCGGCCGTCCAGCCCGTAGCCAGTCGCCATATCAACTGAGCTATCCAGGCTCCCAAGGAAGGAAAAGAAAGATGGAAAAAGGTAAAAATAAAGAAAATAATTAGGAAGGAAGAAAGTAATAAAGGAAGGGAAGTCAGATGAAATGAATGGAAGGACAAGGAGATGACGGCAAGAGAGAGAGAATAGGGAAATAAATAAATGAAGAAAGAAGATACAGTTGTGCCTGTGCTCAATTAAGCACCATTCCATGAAGATATGTGGGTGAAAGGAGGTATAACCCCACTCATTCTTAAATTAGGAGCTATGTGTAGGCGAATTGTCAGCCACCTATCGCTTTACTCCGGTGAAAGCGTTTCGGGTAGCCGTTGGATAGGAGTTTGGGTAAGCCTGGGAGTCAGGGTGGACGTTGCAGAGACGAGTAGAATCTCTGCCGGGAATCTGAGTCCAGTTACTCGGCCGTGTGCCCCGTGGTCTAGGAAGTACACTGATTGATGGACTTAGATCATAAGGATCCTCCGGCACAGGTACGTGTCCTTAATAGAGATCGAAACTGTACCTAAAACATCTCTGAGGTTGCGCTATCGTCGGTTGGAGTCAGCCCTCGTTATAACGGACTAATTGAGGGGGGGAGGTATCGCTGAGATCCGCTATAACCGAGTGAAAGGGTATTTACGGAAGTAGCGTAGTCGGTATAGCGACTGCCTACGGGTTGGACGACCGAGGGATGGGAGTTCGAGTCCCTGTAGGATCAGAATATTCTCTTCCCCATATCGTCCGGACCGGCTCTGGGGCCCATCTAGCCTCCTGTCCAGTGGGTACCGGGGACTATTTCACCGGGTGTAAAGCGGCGAGGGCGTGAAGCTGACCACTCACCTCCAGCTAGTACCGAGGTCAAGAAAATGTGGACCTATATATCCACTCCCCATACGCCTTCATGGCGCAGTGTTTAATTAGTCAAGCACAGGGACAGTTTTACCTTTTCCTTACACCATTGGATACATAGCCAATGCACGCAATAGACACAGAAACACAGAGTGATTGCATAAAGGTTTTTATATTGTTCTTTTTTATTTTAAATAGCTGTCTATTTATAAGACCTTCTCAACGTCTTAACATCTCTAAACATTCACAATTGTATACAGCTAGATTTTGTCCGTTATATCCGAAATATATTTGCGAGTCTTTTATAATGAGGGTTTGCTGTAATGACATACAGCATCACTTCAACATTAGGGAGTTAGTATATTTTGCTTTAGGGGGCACGCTGTTACGTAGTTGGTTGAGGCACTGTGCTGAAAGCCGGAATGTCACGGGTTCGATTCCGGATGAAGTCATCAGATTTCTCAATTTATGTAATCATTCCAATCATTCCAGCCGCACTATGGCCCTGGGGTCGACTCAGCCTCTAACAGAAATGAGTACCAGGAATATTCATGGGGGTAAAGGGCGTCCGGCGCGTAAGGCTGACAACCTTACCGCCATCTATGAGCCGATTGTCTAGAAAACGTGGAAGCCTCGACGTCTCAGAACTGTATGGGCCTCCACGGCCTGTTACAGGGGTAGCTTTACCTTTGTGCAGATTACAGTGGTCACGCGGTATAAGGAATGAACTATCTTCATCCGCTCAAGCACTGGGATCGTTGGTTCGAATCCTACTTGAGATATGGATGTCTCTGTGCGTTTATTCGGTGTTTGTGTTGTCCTGTGTGAGTAGTGACTTTGCGACGGGCTGATCCTCCTTCCAAAGAGTCCTACCGACTGTGTAAAAAAATAAAGAAATTGAAAAAGCGGCCAGGGTCCAACAAAGGGCTGTAGACCCATATATAGATAGATTCTGCTTTCAGCATAAGATGACAGCCAAAATCGCCATATCTGAGTTTTCGTCGAACACACAGGACTACCATATGATTGCCTACTGAAGGTATGACGTATTCTCATTGTTGATTTAGCCATACTCGGCTTTTGACGAAAGATCTCGTTACTATCTTTGAGTCTTTT